>NC_138147.1:32665413-32780413 GCF_964199315.1 Orbicella franksi
TCAGAATCATCACACTCGACCCAGGCCTTAACCACCGCTATTAGATGCCTGAAGCAAAAACAGACGTCAAGAGGTGAAGCAACAGATCATTGAATAAAGTGCGATGAAAATTGTTCTTTCTAGAGTAGGACTATATATAGCATTATTCAAGAAAATTCTAGGGTGTTGAAGCTTTTTAATTTGTACGCAGCTTTCCAAAATTTTTGTTTGGTATTGTATGTATTTTTAATTATTATTTATAAATAAAACCTGATGATGATAATGATGATGATGATGATGATGATGATGATGACGATAATAATGATGATGATGATGCCTCCTATACGTACCAATGATATTGCTTGGTGACCCAGGATGCAGTGCTCAGCGGGTAAGCAGCGAGTACAAGTGGCAGGAGGGCGTGTACGATGTACAAGAACAGTGAGCGGTTCAAAAAGAGAAACACATACGCGTTCAGGGCCAAAGAAACGACAGTGAACACTATCAGCGTACACAATAATACCTGGAACAAAAATGGAAGAGAAAATAAAGTTAGTTTATTGTACTTAGAAGAATATCTAGCTGTCAACTTCACTTGGAACAAGTTAGTCTTTCCACAGGCTCACTATTTTTCTATTTTGTCTTGCGTTCGTCGAGATCGCGAGCAGAAGTATTAACCACAGGGAATTTGAAAATCCCGAACGCAAGGGGATGATCCTGGTGAAACATCGCTCGCGCGCTCGAAAAAAATCACTCGTAGCGAAAAAATTAAACGTCTGAACAAGTAAACAAATTCCAGAAGTGTGTCCGCACAACCTCCATTGTCACTGTGATTAAAGTGAACCATATTTTAATTTAATTTTAAGAATAGTTAGAGCGGTTTTCATTTGAGTGCCGAAAAGTAATTGGTTTTGCCTCAACTACGCTACACGATTGGCTTAAAAAATTCGCACCACTTTTTCATGCAATCAGAAGTAAAACCAAAACCAATCGCAACTCGCGCGCACACGTTTTCCCGCGCTTCGCGTCAACTACATGTAATTACTTCGAGTTTTGATTGGTTCACTGTATTGCCGGTGTCCTTGGTGATTGGCAAGAGTGATTACTTTGGTTTTGGTTTTACGACACTCAATAGAAAACTGCTCTAGCTAACAGTTGGACAATGATTGCGGAGGAAAATTCTCTGGAAACAGTTTTCACACTTACAAGAACGGCTTCCAAGGTGTCACAGAAAACGAGTTTGACATTCTCAAAGCACTACAGCAATTTACACGAGCTTACCACACAGGCTGAGGACGAATGATTGACAAATTCCACTCTTTCGTTGTAACCCTCTAAAGCTTGTCTCAACGTGATTGGTGTCTCTTTGTTTTTCAGCTGTACGCCAGTGATTTCTGTCGAAAGAGGAATTCTATTAATAAAAACTTAACTACTTTAATCGACACAATCTGCTAGCATTTATTATCGTTGGTTAACGTATAGTACCCCCGGAGGGGACTCCCTTATAAAAAAGACGGGGGCTGCTCCTCGGGAATTTTAAAAAATATCCCCCTAAGAGGTAACAATTATAAAACAACACATTATCTCCTGTTATGATTTTTTTTGGTTCAATACCCTAAAAGGTACCGCAAAAACTCACGCTTTGGACCTTTTCAGGCTGAACACCTTAAGAGGTACCAAAAATGCGTTTTTAACCCCTTAAAAGTTACCAGAAGCACCCCCGTTCTTTTTTGTATGAGTGTTCCACCCACCCACCCCACCCTCCCCTCCTCCCCGCCTCCCCGGAAAGCTAATAACAACTTAAAGCTAAATGCATGTAAGCATTCGAAAGCGCGGGAAAGTACATAACCAATCACAAATGCGTCAACCAGTCGTAAGGGTTAGCGTTTTCCATCTGATTGGTTAAGGGAACGACAAGATGATTTTCATTCATCTTTGAAACCAATCCTAATTAAGCTCAGGGAACGAGATGATATTAAATCGACTGAAATAAAATCTTGCCACCTTAAACGAGATTTGTTACCTTGATATTCAATCATTGAGTATCCCACCATTAACATCACACACGTGGGAACAGTCCAGAACAGAGCTAAGGCGTAGAACACGTGCACACCACTTAGGAAACGTAAGATGTGTATTATTACAGTTACTGCCACGTCTGGTGATTGTCCAAAGGCCAGATGTGTGGCCTGGTCTCTCCGCATTATGCCGTATTGAAGAGAGCCGCTGACAAATGCGAACACTGCCAGGAAATACGGGAGTTTCTGGAAAGTTAAAGTATTATGCGTGGTGAAAACATACTTATGGTACTCGATGCTGCAGTTTGAGGGGGAGGAGAAGAAAGGTAAGTCAGAGAGTCAGTCATTCAGTCAAACAAAGACACTCAGGCAGTAAGTCAGTATAATCAGACAGACAGACAGACATAGGCAGACGGTCAGTTAGTCAGTTCGTCAGAAAGTTAGTCATATATGATCTTTCATACATTCCCTTTCATCTTTGCAATCCACGAGTATATAACGAACTCACAATGTGACCAGCTCCCAGTTGGCTTGATAGTTCAGTTGGTAGAGCACTGCACCGGTATCGAATCCCGTTCAAGCCTGAATTTTTTTAGGCTTTAATTACGCAGCTGCTTAGTTGTGTATATAACTGTGATGATCAATCATGCCTTCATAGTTAGTCAGTCATTCTGTCAGCCGGAGTCAGTCGGTCGGTCGGTCGATCGGTCAGTCATCCAGATTCAGTCAGTCAGTCAATCAGTCAGTCAGTCAGTCAGCCAGAGTCAGTCAGGCTATCAGCCAGAGTCGACAGTCCGTCCGTCCGTCCGTCAGTCAGTCAGTCAGTCAAAATAACCTTGAAAGCCAACCAATTTTCTTTTGTAAGGCAAGAACAGGAGTTCCTGTTTCAATTCATAAAGGAAGGAACGTGTGGCACCAGAACTTCTCACCTTTATGGTACTAGCCATGTCACGCAATGCCTTCCTGTAACGCCTGTCACTCTCCAGTTTAGCCAATCCTTTCTCTAACCACGGCATTGTACGCCGAGCAGTGAACCAGGTACAAACACAACACGTGACCCATAGCAAGCCACGCACGCACATCCAAGGATAGCCATACTTAGCACGTGACTCGTACCCATCATACATGAAGTTAACAGCCATGCTCAGTATCCATAGCAACAGTCCCGCACGACTGAGCTTTCGATATGGAGAGTTTAAATTACCAATTACTGCTGTTAAAATGTGCATGGAGGTTATGATATCGCCACAATTAGGTCGGCGATATTTTCTTGCTTTGCCATGGCCCACCTCTTCAAGAATCCTTGCCTCCATAAAGAACGTTTCCGGACATTTTGGACGCACTCGAACAACACGGTCCTTTTTGAAGCTGTTCCCCATGTCACGAGAGATGTGAAAATGCTACAAAAAAAATGAGAAAAAAAATATTGAAAATGTTTTCTTTAAAAAATAGTGGTTCACATTTTTTAAAACCGTGACGTAAATAACGTATATTGTGAGTAGGGTAACGATCATGTTTCATAATCGTGATACCTTGATCACAAACAAATCAGCAAACACGATAACTTAGCCAATCAAAGAAACCCAACTTGATCGATTTGAAGTGGCTTTAGAATAATACAGTTAGTCTCAGACATTTATGACATTGTTCCATACCGACCGGTCCGAGACCAGTGGGACTACCGGAGGAAAATGGAACCGTATTTTCCGATCAAACCGCGCCAGCCAAGAGGAATGGCTCTTACCATTTTTTTATTCCTTTCCCGAATTCCCTACATGAGGGAAATCTACTGAAGAGAAGTAGGGCAATGAACTGGTTTGTCAAAATGGAACGGCCAATTTCGGTCAGACCGGTCGGACCAGTTAAAGTGGACTATCTCCAGAGTGGTCCCGAATATTCGGTCAGATGGAACCGATCGGACCTTTCCATTTGTCTTCCGACCGATACTACCCGAATTTTTGGCATAATGTAAGAACCCCTGATCTCTTTCTACATTATGACTCAAATTGTTGTGCAAACACACCAAGATAATTTAAAATCGTCAGTAATGGGAAATTCTGTTAATAATCAACATCCTATAAGTCACAGGAAATGTTTACATATGCGTGTATATGATGACTCGCGGCTGCGTGAAATACTCGTCTGAAACTAGACTGGTAAGAGGTAAGAGGTCGCTCCCCCAAACGACAAGGTTTCTTTTGTAATTAACAAGTTTTCGAAACTTTTGAAACTTGTAGAAATGAGAAATAGAGTTACTTACCTTAATTGTTAGATTGTAACAAACGCTATTGGCACTGACTCTTGCTCACAAGTTTTAAAGTGTTGGAAGGAAAGGCGAAGTCTACCTGTGTCGCCTGTTTCTTCGGTCATTACTGTACATACACTGCAGTTCGATAAATAGATAGAATTACTTTGCACAGGACAACAGCAAGCACCAATAAACTCTGCCGGGAAGTGTTAGACGAAGTCACCATCACTCTTCGCTCTCACCTTTGATCAGTTGAAAGCATGTATAAACATGAGCGAATAAACTGTTAAACTTTAGCCCAAACAAACAAAGAAAGAGACACAAAACAAAGCACAATAACGCAATCAACTTCGCAAATTGTTCTTTACCCTCTTCCATGCGGGTTATTTGTGAGGTTTAAGTAAACTTGTGGATTTACGGAGCGAAAATCCCTTTGTGGAAAATCAATGCTAAAATGCACTCCACGAATGAGGCTACACTATTTAAACTGTTCAAGTCTTCCCTGAAATGTTTTCTATCGAACCTATAAAACATAAACATTAACTAGCAGATTATACTTACAATACGTACCATTGTTTTTAAAAAGCGGTATTTAAAGTCGAGAGCAACAATGCCATTGCTCGGTTTTACACGCAACGTAAAGCAAACGATGAACTACTAGCCTCATACTTTTCAAGTAAAGTAAGGACCTTGTTAATTATTAACCAGTAAGTAAAAACAAACTCTGATACTTATTAAACTGCATGTTTAAAGTAATTAGATTGGAGGGCTTTCAATCCAGGTCTTAATTTTTAATCACTTTTTTTTGGCACCGTTGTCGCATTGTTTCTTTTGTCTAAATGTTGCTGTATACTGCAAAATAACTGTTGAACAAACGATTACATTGCTTTTGGAAGCAATTTACTATATTGTCACTGCACCCAAGTTGACTTGTTTTGTGTTTTTTGTACCGCTTGCTGCGAACAGAGGGAAATCTTGTATCTGAAAAGCCCGCGGCCTTACGCTTTTCACCAGTGATGTTGCTAAGTTACAAGAATGAGTGACAGATTTCACTGCAAGCTGATGTCACTAGTTTTCGCAGAACCTGCGATCATACCCTCCAAAAAAAAAAAAAAACCCTGATCGCAGGTTAGTTTTCGCAAGGAGAGGCAGGACACACTAATTTCGTTCGCAGGATTTTTTCAGAAAGATAACGAACCCTGAAAATAAGATTCTCATATTTATTTGTCCAAGTACTAGATATATGTTGATAGCTAGTAAACTGAAAACAGCACAATGACGTGTTCACTGACTTGAAAAGAAGCTTACGTGAACAGAAAAAAATCCACGGTTTGCACAGATTGTCACCTGGATTGTGACACGAAAACCAAAGCATTGATTCTCTCGCCCTAGTCGCTAACTCTGCCAGTGAGCTTTTGTTATAGGACAATTTCCTGACCTTCATTTGGCTGGAAAATTATTACTCATAGAGCTTCTGACAACGGAACCAGTCATGTTGAGGTTATTAGGTTCGATTTCCGCCGCTCACTCGAGACCGGTCTACATTCCTTCTCTAGCCCGCGAGCAGGCTCACCTTCGAGTCACACGCGCGACCGGCGAAGAGCAAAGTGCTCCTGTGGGGTGGAGTCTCGTCTCGCGGCTTCACCGCGCGATTGCGCGCTCGCGCTTTTGCTCCAACGCGAGCCTGCTCACAGGCTATTCCTTCCCGAAAAGTGAGTTCGGGAGAGGAGCGCTGGCTCCTTTCGGTAACAGCGGCTGGTAATCGAGCCTACGTTGCAGTGGGCGCGCACGAGGCGCGCACGAATCCGCGCGCTCTTGAGCCCTGCCTGCTTCGATCAGCGAGAGGGACATTTTACATGTAATGTTAAAAATTTAAATTTTAACTTACGACGCAGGGTCCTGCGCCACCAAGCGCAAAGTCTACTTCAGAAATGAGCATTACAAATGTATTCTTCACAACGTTTATATTTACATCACCTTAATTATATTAATAATTAAAAGTCAATCGCTAAATAGGTTGGGCAGCTTGCTCTACCATTGTGTTACACTATATTCCCTACCGAGAATAAAGCTTTGATTTCTGACAAACAAACCGTGAAGGTATTCCATCGTCAGTTCACATGATTTGCAGAGATGTGTAGTTGCGTAGCAACTCTACGAAATAAATTAACGTCCATTTTTAATTCGTGTCCTCCTATTGACGGTGAATTGCCAAATTACTCTTTCAAATAGCCGAGGACCTAGCGGGCCTAGCTGGAGAGTGTGAGAAAACTTCCATTTCCATACAACTCTCTGTACAAAATAATTTTTGCTAATCGAAAAACTTAGTGTGAGGGGCGGAGAAGTCAAAATAGTCACGTGCCGATAAATTGCACGTGTAGGTGTTGGCAGCTCTTTCACGGATTGGTCTCTGACAGAGAGATTTAGCTATGAAGACGTCACGATTGTGTCACGTGTTGCCGACTGGACACTTTGCTGGCTTCTTGTTTGTGACTGACAATTTCGAAGCTTTCCTTTGCAGTCGAGTGACTGACTGAACTTTCCCGATTGCCAGAGTGCGATGAAAATTTAAATCTTGCTTTTTTGTAGCTTTCTCTTGGGCGACGCCCGGCAACCTTTATTTCCAATAACATTCCCATAACGAAAAACCAGTCTCTCATTGCGACGGATTTTTTCTAAGTTCTTTTTGGCGTAGATACTCTGGTTTTCTCTGTCGTTGTAGTTGACTCAACAGTGTCCGTCGGTGACTCAGTTTGATGCCATTCTACTTTCTGTTTGTGTTGTCGGACAGCTTCCTCTACTCTTTCATCCATCATTTCTTCTGTTAGGACGCCATCGGGCGAACCGTAAGCGCTGGCCTAAAGTAAGAAAAGCTAATTAGGCAGCGTCCGCAATACGCTGGAGAAATTTGAAAACGCAGCTTTAATTCTACGGTTTGGCCTACCGTCCACACTAATCCGTCACGAAAACGGAGCTTTTCGAAAACGCTCTTCGAACCAGAGGAATTTGAAATGTCGGCTTTGCGTTTTAGTGTGGATGGAAAACATTTTGAAAACGGAGCCAAAATGACCGGTGATTGTTGTGTTTTCAAATTCCTCCGGTGTAGTGAGAACGGAAAACATTTGATGCGTTTTCAGAGTGAAACCTCCGCTTTCAAATTTCTCCGGCGTAGTGTGGACGGAAAACATTTGATGCGTTTTCAGAGTGAAACCTCCGTTTTCAAATTCCTCAGGCGTAGTGTGAACGGAAAACATTTGATGCGTTTTCAGAGTGAAAGCTCCGTTTTCAAATTCCTCAGGCGTAGTGTGAATGGGGCCTTAGTCTCTGGCACGCAATGAAACACTTGTCATGAAGGTCTGTTTAAAAACGTAAACAGTAGGCTTGGCTAATCATGGGTTTGACACAAGCTTGACCCACTAATTCAAAGGATAGATGATGATGAAAAAGCCAGTGAAAAACCAAGTAACTTGGTTCTAACGTTAGGTGCTGCAGGCAACGGGACAACGGTTTCTTTAATACAAAGATGGCGGTTAATTTGTGCCTAGAAGACCGGTCGATGACAACAAAACTTTAAAGTGAACGTATGGTACTGATTCAACTTTTTCACGCTTTGATACTTCCCGTTGGTTTTGTTACAGTTCTCATGTGCTCTTACCTGCCAAGCGATCGCTATTTTAGAGATTTCTCTTCCAGAAAGTCCTCTCGTTACTTCAGCAATTTGGTGACATTTCTTGCTGAAGTCGAAGTTTGCAATTTTCATCCGACTGAAAAAAAAGAGCACAATGGACACTGTCATAAATAACTTCTGGTAAATTTAATAAAAATTAAGTGCTTTAGCTGTTAAGGCTGTCTCATTTTGCAATAATCTGAGAAGACTAACAATAAATTTACATTAACTTTGAAATTCTTTCCCCTTCGGAACAACTCCTTCAAACACCTCAGGCAAGACAGCCGGCTTTTCTGTTGTTTCGCGCAGCCGGCCAGTTAATGTAACATACCATTAACTGAGTAATTTGGCAGCTGTGCACTGTACTTTACCAAGAGCGAATCATCCTGTTTTATCTTCATTAGGTTCGATTTCCGCCGCTCTCTCGGGTCCAGTCGGGTCCGGTCGAGTCCAGTCGGGCCCTGTCGCGTTCGTCCCCGAGAGGGGTTAATACGGGCTCATTTCTTTAAACAGCAGCAGAAATCTTATTTACAGAAAAAAATAAATTTTCGCTGGAATCCGTTGTTTGTCTCACCTGGCACGAGATCCAGTGGTAGCCGGCTTTAACACGTGCTCTTCAAAATATTGACGAACTAATCGGACCCGTTCCTCGAGGGATGGCAGACCAAACTCGATCATCTCGTCTAACCTGTCATTGATGGCCCAGTCAAACTGGTCAGGCTGGTTACTGGCGAGTACGAGCATAAACCTGCACACAAAGAAAGAAAAATGAACAAAAACAGAGGAAAAAAATTATGAAGAAACGATTCAATACCGTGCAGTTGGGAATTTGAGAATAGCAAAACAAACAAAAAAAATTTGCATTACAGAATTTTTCAATTTCTAGCTTAAAGTAAAAAGAAAACTTTCGGTTTTAACACCAAGTAATAAATCTCTTACTTGCGCGAAGATTCTCCAGTTCTGTAGAGGAAGGCATTGAGTGTACTTCGCAAGTCTTCGCTCATCTTTTCCTGAGTGGCCAACAAAATATCTTGTACTTAGTCAAGTTTACACTACACCCTCAGTAAAAGGTACACATTCTTCCTCGTTTAATTCGACATCATTATTTCTAAGGCCTACAGTCCACACTAATCGGCCATGAAAACGGAGCTTTTCGAAAACGCTCTTCAAACCGGAAGGAATTTGAAAATGCCAGGTTTTTGTTTCCGTGTGGACAGAGAACATTTGGAAAACGGAGCTTTTATTTCGAAAGCGATGGCGTCACGATAATCATGTGATTTTCCTGACCTGGTTTTCCTCAAACACAAATCCAAAATGAGCGGTGATCGTTGCGTTTTAAAATTTCCCCGGCGTAGTGTGGACGGAAAACATTTAATGCGTTTTCAGAGTGAAACGCCGTTCTCAAATTTCCCTGGGGTAGTGTGGACGGGGTCTTGCTCTATTCAATCTTTTTTGTAGTAGCGTTAAACACTATTGACGCGCGCATGTAGGAACTCTGTGTTCTAAGGACAAAATGTCGCCCTTACCTGATTACGTTTCCGCAAAAAAGCGTCCGCTTCGTCAACAAAGAGCAAAAGCCTGGAGGACAGAGGCGAACGAAAAAATAAGGTATTTAACTCGCAAACACAGGACAACGCGAACAATTTTTTGCTCACCCTCTCCTTGAAGTCTGTGCCCAGTCAAATACTTTATGCATGGCCGTCACACCCTCCTTCCCCATAGGAACAATGTCACCTCCCGTCATGATGCCGTAATCCATCCCAGAATGCTTGGCGAGGCTCTGAAAAACAGAGAGTAGCTTTTAGAAACTTTTTCGATTCAAAACTTTTAAGTGTAGAGATAAAAGCTAGTGAAGTTGCTTCCAAGTGATCGTTGCAGCCCCTAATGACCACTTTATTGCGGGATAAGTCAAGAAAATTACAACACTAGACCGAGATTGAATATAACTGAATGTACGGCCCAGAAATATCGTCTTCGCTTACAAGAGAAAGAATCACTTTACGAGACGTTTCCTGGGATTAGGGAAAGAGTTAGGCGACTTATATCTATGAATTCCAAAGACTGCCAGCGATCACCAACGAGCAAATCCTCTCACCTTTGCAAACATAGTCTTCCCAGTTCCTGGTGGGCCATAAAACAACAGATTTCTGTAGAGTCCTTTGTTTTTCTTTGTGTTGGCTGTTGCTTTGCTAACTTCTTGAAGCCTTGTTTCGAGGGAGGGCTGTAATGAAGTGATTAAGGACACAAAAATTTACATTGAAGTATTTTTAATAGATTGGAATATCACAACTTATTACATGACTAAGTTAGTTCAGAGGGCCAGCAAGTAAAATCAACCAATCACACTGCTCCATTGCCGGCCCCTGGTCTTTTTTGTACGGACCTTACTATGTCCATTCTGTACTATCAAAACGTCGGGCCAACATTTTTCCAGTACAGTCCTTGCGCTTGGATAATAAGGCCCCGACCACACTGAATAAATGCGCTTTCGTTTGAAAACGCATACTTTTGGATACGTTTTCTTCTACTGTCCACGCTAAATGCCCGAAAACGCTGATGCAAACAGAGACTTTTGACGACGGTGTTTAAAGTGGTGCGTTTTGCAAACGCATCCTTTCTAGTATGCACAGGTGAAAACGGAGACCTTTGAAAATGGTGACGAAAAAATGCATCTAAAATGATGCGTTTTCACACAAAAACGCATTAGCGTGGACAGTTGAAAACAAATGGAAAACAAATATTTTGCTTCGTCATGTTTGAGACAAAAACGGACACTTTCAAAAATGCTGTAGTGTGACCGGGGCCTTAGATATCTAAAATGTTCTTTTCCAAAAAAGTGATCCAACTGTGTGGTGATCATGGGTGTGATCATATTTTTTAAAATGAACATTTTTCACTTACCTTTAAAATAATTCCTTGTAATGAATCTTCATAGTTAACAAACATTTTTCTAACAGTCTGGAAAAAAAAGAAGAAACAAAGATTTGTCCCAGCACAAGAATGCTCAGTTTCCAGCAAAAAGAGGGAAGGAAAAATGAACTTTAATGTAACAGTGAATGAAAAATGAAAATAATACCTGGATTGGGTGCCTTACAGCACCAAAAACACTCAACCTTGATGTGTCTCGAACAAGACTTGGTTTCCCTAAGCGTGCTTCAACAAATCTACAATGTATAAGTAGGCATTAAAATTTAACGTCAGCGATTGATATTTTTTCTAAGAGTGATTATTATATCTAACCTCAGAATAAGAAAGGTGAGTGGAGGCTTAGACTTTCCTATCATTTCTGTGTTTGGAAATCCCACAAACCTCACAAGTTCTTCAAACAATTTCTCACTATAATTACAACCAGCTGCAAGTCACACAAGACAAGTGTTTCTCAGAGAGAAGAGAAAGCAACAATGTAAACCTGACCTCGCAGTTACTCCAGTACCATATTTAGCTGTGTACACTCCCAAGGCAAGAAGAGTCAAACCAGCTGCCTGGAAGGTAAATCAATCACATAAGTACGATATTTAGAAAACAGAATGGCCAAATCAGGAGCTAATCTATTCTGATGTCACCAAATTTGAATATCTTGTTCCCAGGGAGAAGAAGGGCTACCATATGAAAAGGTCCAGGATGCTTGTCCTCTCACTTAGGGGTATAAATCAAGGATTCTGGTCTCACTCAGGGTGTTGATGACCAAACCCCACTATTTTAACTTTTAGGGTGCACTCAAAGAAATAATAAGAAAAGAGATGATCTTAATTCTGTTTTTAGGCTTGATTTCTGCTGGTCTTTTGAGTTCCAGTCTACTGGCACAGGCTCCTTTCCTGAACAGTGGCTGGTAATCAAACTTATCCCATTTTAAGTGGTATCTTTTAGGGGTCAAATAAAGATCGAGCCACGCTCAGATTGGTCTCCTTTGGGGGTTCAATTCAAATTTTCTGACTGGGATACAGGAGTCTCCCTCCCCCAGGATCTTGTTCTACATGTAACATAACACGTCAATATTCAATGTTCCCAGCATTTTTCTTTTCAGGGAGGGGGGGGAGAGGTGAGTTTGAACAGGTGTAAATTCATCGCAGTTAATGAAATTCTCCAAAATAACAATTAGTCAGGAGTCCCTCCTGCAATCAGTATAATTATATAATAAAAAGGGATCCTTACTGTGGCTGATATTTTGTCCCAGTCTGAGATGAAAGCATCAAACCCTGCTCCAAGTATACTTCCAGCTGTCCTGGAGGAAAACACAAAGAACAAAAACAAATATAAATACTTATCATATCACATTATATCAAAAGGGATTGCAGATAAATTAATATAATATTTAATCCAAGAACTCACTTGATTGACTGCAGCACAGTTTCTCTTTGCTCAGCTGCCTTGACTCTAATCTTTTCCAGTTTGATATCCTTGTTTTCACGTTCTATCTTGGCTCTAAAATTTAACATCAAGAGTATTAATTCTAATAATTAATTAATTTCGTAGACTAAAAAAACGTCTGCAAACATGCAGATATTTTGAGTTTCGTTGAATTTATGGGAAGGGATGGTTGAACTTAAAAGTCACATTTGGACAGAATTAACTGGCTGTTAGAGATTTCAATATAGGTAAGCAATGTAGACTGGTGTATGGTGGGAACAAAAAATCCTCAGGGGTGGATCTAGGACTTTCAAAGGGGGCAGGGGTGGCTGGTATCTTGAGGTTGCAGAATCATTGGGGTATGCCAACAAAATGTCGGAACTGGAACTTACTGTGAAAACTGTTGCACCAGGAATACTGAACTAGCACTGCCACGAGGTAGAGATTACAACAAGGTGCCTGTCCAGAGAGTTTGCCTTTATTTCTGTCATAATATTCACAATCTTTTTTATTTTTGTTTTAATTTTTTGCTTGTCCCAATCCATTCATCCCCCCCCCCCCCCCAAATCTGCCCCTGATCCTGGTCTTTGTAAGTGGCTACTACAGAGAGGTAGCTACTAATTAATACCTGATCAACCTCATCACTTACTTGCCACGAAGCTCTGCTTCCAGCCTCTTCATTTCATTTTGATGTTTTAAATCAGCCTCATACTCAATTGTACCTGAAGAGGTAATAAACAGGCATCTTTTCACTTGCTGATAAGGAAGTTAATTTAAATGTCAGTTCTTGCCTGTTACAACTGTTTTCATGTCAGTGTTAATTTAACTATCACAAGCAATAATTCAGTTAGTGTAATGTACTATATAACAAAAATAATAACGGGTACAACTTAATTATCTACTGAGTGTAGTTTTCAAGCTTTTTAGACAAATTCCTTGTTTGGAATGAAAATGTAAAGGAACTTCAATCAAGGAAAACTGAAGGTCTTCTTAAAAAGCTTTGTTCCTTCCTCGGACAAGTTAACATAAAAAGCCTAACTTGATCATCACAAAAATGTGAAAAAGGCGCACCAGTTGCCAGGCACCAATTTACTGCATTAGTTAATTCAAGCTCTGTTTTACTAAAATAATTTGGCATTTTGACTACTAACAATAAATACATGGCTTTAAACATGGCACACAAACAGAAAGCCACTGAGTACCTCTTTTCATAGCCTCTTGTTTCTTGACTGACTCTTCTTGTTTAGCCAAGTTGTCTTCATTCATACGTCGCTATGAAGGGAATAAATTTTACTTGTCAGCGATATTTAATATCCACCACTGTGGAGGCGCGGTGGCCTCATGGTTAGTGCATTCATCTCTGGACTGAGCAGACCAGGTTCAAGCCCTTGCAGGGGACATTGTGTTGTGTTCTTGGGCAAGACACTTGACTCTCACAGTGCCTCTCTCCACCCAGTTGTATCTATGGATACCAGCAAACTCAATGTTTGGGTTAACCCTGCAATGGACTAGCATCCCATCCAGGGGGGAGTAGAAATACTCCTAGTCGCTTCATGCTACAGAAACCAGGATAAACTCTGGCCTGATGGGCCACTTAGCTCGAATGGAGGCTTTACCTTAGTTTACCTTTTTACTGACAGCTAATGTAACACACTACAGACTGATTTCAATGAAAGCAAAATGGCTCCAGAATAATAAAATGTTTTTTATCTTTTTACTTTTTTTTTTAAAATAATAATAATAAAATGTTGGCATTACCTGTTGCAAAAGCTGATCATCATAACGCTTCCTTGCTAACTGGTCTTGGTACTCAGCACGCTGATGAAGAATCAGAAAAAAAGTATCTTTTTAATGTGTAGTTTCTTAGTTTCTTCATTAATATCCTAGATTACTCCTGTTAGACAGAGATAATAAAAATATATCTTGGTTAAAGGTTTTTTTGGCCATCCATTTACTGGATAATTTGCAGTCAACGAGAAGTAGTTTTGGGTGAAATCTTTTCCCAGCAGATATGCTCTTTTTCTGTAAGCAGGCAATGTCCTCTCAGTTCAAAACATTGACATTTAAACAGAAAGGAGTTTTAAGATCTAGACTGCATGCCCAATAAATATCATGTCCCTTTGTTTTGATTAGCTCCCTGTTTCATACCTTCTGGTGTTGCTGAGTTTCTGCTGCAAGAGTTTTTCTCTTTTCTTCCTGTTCCACTCGTATTCTGTCCAATTGCATGTGTTCAATATTTGCCTCATATTCCTAAACATAACAGTGACAGCAAACATTTTAAATGTAAGGGCATATTAGGGCATTGGTCTCCAGAGCAATACACTAACCAGACCAGAACTAACTTGCGTTAAAATGGCACTACAGGGGCACTACAGATCTAGGATTTTTCTTAGGAGGAGGTGCACCACTGAGGAATGACGTAGCTGACTGGTCCAAATATGAAGAAGAAGGCTTCATTTCAGGGGGGGGGGGGGTGTGCACCCACTGCCCCTGCCCTAGATCTGCCCCTGTACTAGTTAATTTGTACAGGCAAATTATCTGGTAAATGCCAGGGGACCTGCAAAGGACTAACAACTCATACTGGGGGAATTGCATTACTCCTAGCCAGTCCATTCTGGGGTAGGTAGAGGATTTTAGAGAAGGGGGTTCAAGGTACTGTAGGGGGTCAATTTTAAAAGTCGAGGTCCTCAGAAATGGAATTTCTAACATTCTGAGGCCAAGTCAGTGTGTTAGAATGTCTCATGGGTTTCGACTGAACCCCCTGAAACCTCCTAGATCTGCCCCAGCCTGTGCTACAGGTGCCCGGTGCTGCCAGTTACGAGTCACCAGGATGTGAAGATTTACCTTGATTTTCTTCTGCTGCTCCAACTGTTTTGTTGTTTCCTGAATTCTAGCCATCTCCAGTGCTTCTTGAGAGTGATCTTAATATAATATATAGTTGGATATCTCAGCATATCATTACTTTCTCTCTAATTTAAAATCAGGAATGATCAATTATTATCCAGAGGAATGGGGGATGGAGGAGGGTGCAGTGTTTGCTTCATTGTTTTATAAGACGGACAGATTGTTTGATTGGGAATAATGGCAACAGAAATACACAAAGAACACAAACAATTTGTGTCGCTGAAAGGCCACAGCATAGTAATACAGCGAAGAAGTAAACCGATTTGCGACATCAGCTGTTTTAGTGTTTATGGTTATAGTGAAAATTATGCCTTACACAGAGATTATCAGAATACATCTCCGTGCTTTACAGTATTTATCACTCACGTGATTTCTCAAGTTCTCTCGCAGCTTTGGCAGCTCGCTCAAGACCCGACGGATCAAAGCTTCTCCAAACTGGGGCAGCTTTGGACCCTTCATTCTCCGGTTTGTCATCCTTCCCTCCACCGTCATCACCGCCTGCCCCAGGCGGAGCGCCAGGGATCAGGGGCGGTCCTTCTCCGGGCGGAGGCGGCTTGTTTACTCCAAATATCCAGGACATCAAAAACGAAGGAGATCTCTACTAAATACGAAAAGTTTTACCAAAAGTTTCCTTCGGATCTGATATAAGTTTCACACGTGCAAGGCTCCAAACCGGTAGCCTCGCTCTCACACCAATGGGAATCTCCGCTGGATTTGCAAATCACGGCTCAGTACGAATGACGTCACTGCCGAGTTTATCAAGAGGAAAAAGGAACGAGGGTTAAATTTTTCCTTCATTTGCTGCATTGGTTGGGCGTCTAACCCATCGTAATTCGTCAAAATGTAAGAAGAGACAGTTTCCTTTTTTAATATTATACACCGAACTATGAAATTTGTCGAATGTCCTCGTTATCCTGCGTAATATCTTGTGCCGTTAAGCCTTCCGTCCAAATTTGGCGGGCAGTTTCGATGATCTGCACCCCTCTGCTCGCCTCATCCACATTTGATTACTCAAAATTTCTGTTTCTTTTAATTTCAGGTCGAACAAAAGGTTACAGCAAACGCAAGCCCAAGTAGATGAGGTGATTTCATTATTATGAATTCTCCACTGTTTGGTCTGAATGTTGAAAACGCACCATTCAAAAACTCCGTCCTCACTGTTTATAAGCTTCCTGTGCTTCGGGTTTTCGGGGAATCAAAGCTTATGTCAAAACAAGATTCTTTTTTTGTCTCACTGTTGTTTCGTTTTTGATTTGTCTTTTTTAGGTGGTAGATATCATGAAAGTTAATGTTGATAAGGTGTTGGAAAGAGATGCGAAGCTGTCAGAGCTAGATTCACGGGCAGGTACGAAACTTGTACTTCTCAGTGTTCAACATGAAACAATGCTTGTAGCTTCTTATAAAGGACTCCGTATTTTTTATTTGTTCGTGCAAAAGGTGTTTCTGTGTAGCATGTCACCAGTGATTTTATACCAAATGTAACGAAAGAACACAGAGAAGCATACAATAAAAAAATTTGTTGTATGATTAGTTCTGAATTTGTGATTGCATGTCGCTGACTGACTTAATTTAAATAATATAGGGTTACATGTAATTTTAGACTTGATGTCAATATGTATAGCTACCCTCTGACGTATGTTCTCTTAAGTTTGGAATCAAACTGTAGTCCCTCCGAGATTATTGGTGATATTAGTCATTATCGGAGAAAAATACTTAGAACAGTACTGTTCCTACAACTTGTGTTATTGAATGTTTTTTTGCAGCCAGTTTTTAGGCTGTACTGCTTTTTTGTTAGTAATTAGTCGTGCAGTCTGATAGTTTCGATGTTCAGGAAATAACTTCTCGCATGATAAATTTTTACAATCAGTTTAACGTACACCCAATTTAATGCATTTTGAGTACAAAGACATTTTTTGAAATTTTTCAGTCAGATCAAAGTCAATATTAAAAGGGCTATTTAAAAAACTTTTGTAATGAAGAAGTGTGCTCTTGTTTTAAGTAGAGACTTAGCAGTGACCTGACGAGGCATGAAGTACTTTTGTTAATGAGTAGAACGTGCAGCCCTCCAAACCGTCATTTGCCACATACTTGTAACTATTATTATTTTCATCAGTTATTTTTGGACAGTTTGGTGTCAGAGCACATTTCAATCTATAAAAATGGTTTCCAAGTTGGAAATTTTTGTTGGGCATTTTCTGATGTTGGACCAGGTGTTATTTCCATATAAATGCATGCTGCCGGTCTGTCCTAAAATAGGGATCAACAACTGTCACTTTTTGTTGTGATCAGATCAACTGCAAGCTGGAGCATCACAGTTTGAGCACAGTGCTGCAAGACTGAAACGCAAGATGTGGTGGCAGAATTGCAAGGTATGCTAAATCTTTGTAGCTATTCAAATGATGTGTTGTGAATGTCTTGGCCACAGGTCTCAATGAAAGGGGATACTTCACATCTTGCAAAGCAGTGAATGCATTTACTCTTAGACTTTTTGGAGCCTTAGTTGGATTAACTTTGAAAATCTCCTAGTTGTCATTTAAGTTGCATGTGTCGATTAAAGTACATACCTAGATAAAGAAACATCAACTCAACTTTGTATCAGCTGGCAGGCATCAGTTCTGTCCAAACTAACTAATTCTTCCCCCTGCCCCCTCTAAAGAGCATCTCCACAGAATCATGAAATTGAAAATTCAAAGCCACCCCTCTCCTGAAAACTATTTAGAATGAAAGTATATTAGGTGAGAAAAGGCAGAGTTGCTCCGACCATTTTCTTCCTCAATGTAAAGCTGATCAATCATTGACATTGACAAGGCTAAACATGCCATGAAATGTGAAATAAATACCCCAGGTACATACATAGGCAGGGTATCTAGGATTTTGCTTTGTTTGAGAGTGTTCTTATTGCTGGTGTTTGTACAGTTTAAAACGAGTTAACTTTTTAAGCCAATGATGTTTTCCTCAGATTGAAACTAGAATTCCTTGTGTTTTGGTACAGTACAAGTTTTACCAATTATAGGCAAACTGATCTTTGCTGACATCATTGTTTACATTTTTCTTCATTAACATATGACTATGCACAGAGAAGGCATCATGGTAGACACAAATTGATTGCAAACATTTAAAGAGCTTGTAAAACTTAGTAATTTGTGAAATGTTGGGCCCTTTGGGTGTAATACTTCAGGAGAAATTGGCTTTCATAAACTGGTCAGAAAATTTTTGGGTGGCAAAAGTGCTAATGTACTCATAAATTCTTTGCATTGCACAAAAACGATTCAATACATCAGACACAAATTCCTTGCAACAGTTGATTGTGCTGTTCAGGCACTGATATTTTTTGTAGCTCTATCAGAAACTGTATATTGAAGCTTGCAAATAAACAGATTCTCCTATAGGATGGGAAATTGTAATTTGACTATTTGAGTTTACTCTTGCTTGTTCAGATGCTGAATATCTTTTTCTGTTAATTTGACAGATGTGGATCATTCTCATTGTGGTGATCCTTGTGATAATTGCTGTCATTGTCAGTAAGTGTATTCCAGTGTCTTCCTTGCTGAGATCTTGTGGTTTAATATCATTGCATTTATAAATTCAGACATTCATTTGCTATTTAGATGCAGGGGACTAATGGTTTACCCATGTATTGGACTCCATATCGAGTGGTCTTGGTACAAACTTTGTTAGAGTTGTTGTGCTGTGTTCTTGGACATGATACTTTACTCTTGCAGTGCTTTCCAAGGGGTTTCTTAAAGGGCTGGGCAATGGGCAAAATGACGGGCTGTGAGGATGATTTTTTCCTACCTGGTTTGACCCTGTAGAGGACGGTTTTTCTTGTGAAGAAGTTCAGTTCAAAACGTTTTGCCAGTATGTGAAAACCTTTTGCTATCCTGTTGAAAATGTTATTGAAACCCCTGGCTTCCTGATTATAAATGGGTAGCGACAAATTGAGAGGGGAATCTAACAAAATACGTGGGATGATCTTGTGCTGGACTAGTGCCCCTAGTAGCTTTATGCTACAAATTCTGAGTGAATTTCAGGTGGTTTTGGGCCACTAGGGTAGTGAAGACCTCTCCCTTTGCCTGGTAAAACCATTTCTTTTTTTGTGGCCATTCAAAGGGTAGATGTTCTGGAAGACATGGTAGAAGTTTGGTTTTGATGGAGAGTTACTGGATTAGGGCATCCAGGGCTTGAACCCCGTCCATTGTCAATTTTTTTGTGTGTGTTTTTGGGCAAGACACATCTGTTTTAGTGGTTCTCCTTCTCCCTCCAGCAGAGATGCTGTTATAACTCGGGGAAAAGCTAGTATGTAAATTGAAAGGGTGCATGGAAAAAGACTCTAAGTGACATCTGATAGACTGTAAGATTCTCCAACAAACTGTTTTTCGCTTCCCTCCACAAAAAAGGGAGAATTTGACATGCGATCAAGAGTCACTTAGGGCTTTTTTTTCATACACCCCTTCAATTGTGACTAGCCTCCCTTCTCAAAGAGAAGCACTACATGTACTTCAATCACAAAATTGCTAGGTTGTGGAATATTTTGTATTCACAAGGTCATTAAGCCTCAACACATTAGCTCTGTTTGATCTGTGTGCTTTTTTTTCTTTCTTTATAGTTTGGGTGGTGACAGACAACCAGAAAAATAGTTCAAGTAGTGGTGAAAAAGCTACTGTGGCTTCTACCACAAAAGCAAAATGACGTTAACATACAAAAGGACCCTGAGATATTCTTGTAATAAAGGGAACAAGGGCTTTTTACAAGTATAAGCTTATTTTGTAGAAGCTGTACATAAAAAGGAGTCTTCTGTGGTCAATCTCAATGTGTGCACTGGCAAGCACAACTCTAACATAAAGTAATTATAAATTAGTTAGTTTTATTTTGATTAAATAGGTCCCACAGAACCAAACTCTGTAACATAATATTGTAATGCAAATCAACTGTGTTGATTGTCCTTGAGTGCAGAGGCCTTTTTTTTTTCAGTAGAGCAATGGAAGCTAAGAATATCATGACTGTAAACTGAAACAGCTCGAAAGCCGGTTAACGCTAATCCAGGATTAAAAGTTAACCCAAGTATTAATTTTGCTTATAGAAAATGTTTTTCACTGTGTAGTTTGTGATTTTTCAAACTCAAAACAGAAGGACAAAGAATATAAACTGACATACCTACTTACCGAAAAGTTACAAAACAAACCAAAATTCTCGCTAATCCTGGATTAGCTTAATCGGGCTTTGAACAACCCAACCCTGGAATCTATGTAATCCAAGTTACCCAGTGTAGCTGGTAATTATGTGGGGGGACTGAGTGGGAAGGTGCTAGTTGCAGCACTTAAGGGTTTTTTCAAGGTTTTGTTTGTTCATTACATAAGGTGTTGACACAATTCGAATTACCCAATAATACACAGTACATTAAGATTCTATGGTTGATCAAAATGGTTTGTTGCTACTATATCTGGGACCCAAATTTCTCGAGGAGCAAAATGAACGCATTTCACATCGCTATATTTGCTAGGATACCAGTTCCTTCAGGCAGTATTACATGCATATCTCATAAGAGCTTTTTCCTCAGTTGTAAAATTATGAAAGGCTTTCATATAGACCGACAGGAAAATGTTTCAAGTTTTTGTAAGTTTTTGCACGGCAGCTGCCTTGTTTTCTTTTTTTAGCTTCAAAAAACATGGACCTAAAAAATTTCCAAAACATTTTCAGTATACAGTGTGGTATAAACTGCTGCGGTGAAGTGCAAATTCTAAGTGGTGTTTTGCAAAATAAGTATTATATTCAATTTATTATTTACCGAGTTACATTTGATTTACACTGCTATTTTCATTATGTTAAAAAGAACATTAAACATAAATGATTGTACTTAAATTGTGTATTTTTTTGTTCCTGAAGTGTATGGATGATGGCACTGATTACCATTCATTGCATCTGAGTACATGTACAGCTACACTGCAAAAATAAATTAAAAAAAAAACATTGTTTTATAAACTAGACATGAAATGAAGCCTTGATTTCTCCCCCAGTAACTGCAACCACAGATTTCCGCTGACTTTGTTTCTCAAGTATCTGAATCATAAATAACTTTCCCTGAAGAATTACTGTGTCGCAAAGGAAAACCAAATTCCAATTTAACAGTACTAAGTTTTCGTGGCTTTGGGGGCTGCCTTGTTAGTTACTCCAAGGTTGACATGTCAAATTCAAGTAAAGGGATCCACAGTGTAATTGCTGTGTTCTCATACTGGGCATAGCCCGCGAACGCAGACGTATTTCCGGCTGTCGCTTGTCTCCGCCAAAAATAACGTCTGGGAACCCGAGCCAGGAGACGATTTCTGTGGCTACGTCACAGAAATCGTTTCCTGGCTCGGGTTCGCAGACGTTATTTTTGGCGGAGACAAACGACAGCCGGAAATACGTCTGCATTCGCAGGCTAACTGGGCATGGCGATCTTGTTAGATCGTGTAAAACCCATCGACCTATAATTGTTGCGGATTTTGCGGATGGTACTCATCCGCAAAAATAAGTTCCAGCAGAAAAAAAAACACCAGCAAAATTAATGTAAAAACTGAAAAAATTTAGTCCCGTTAATATAATCAAAAATGTAATCTTGCATTTCATCAGCCGCTTCAAAATCGGCTTTTACAGCTTGACTGGAAATGTTTTGTAACCGGAAACACTTTGTTTGTACAACGGGCTTGTCGTTGACTGAAATGTCTGAGAAGTATAGACTGTTGTTTTACGTAAAAAATGTTATAAAAGTTAAAAATGTTACATTTCCTTGTTGATGTTGTTCCTTTGTTGATTCCCAGCGGAAATTTCAGTCAATTCGAGCCGCAAAAATTTGTTCCCAAAAGCCTCAAAAAAATCGCCAATCCGCAAAAATAAAAGTTCGCCGCAAAGATTTCATGCTACACGGTATGTGCTTCCAGTTTTTGTTAAGTCCACCCATTCTTGACTTATTTGGAAAGAAGCTGTCAATAAAAGCTGTTACTCTTGTGAAAATAATTATTACACTTTCATTTCAGGCAGCGTGGCCGAGTGGTTAGGGCGCCGGACTTGCTGGAGGTCACGGGTTCAAGTCCCGCTCTGACCACTAGGATGGAGTTGTTTCTCGGTAGACCCTTGTTCAACTCTTCGGTGATGTTTGTAAATAGCCAACTGGTCTGCCTCCTGCCAGTTGGGATTTTTAAGCCTATTATGTTTATTTGCAGTATTTCTTTCATCCAGTTTAAGTGGCATGGCTGAAAACTAGCTAGTTGTAGCTAATTGCATCGACACTATAAACATTCAACATTTAACATTTATGGCTCCTGGCTGCGATAATGAAAGAAACAAATCCATATGCAATGCACCCCCGTCCTTTCTTTACGGGAGTCCTCATCTCCCCGGGGATGTATGTCCATCTTATGCCCCTGATTCATGTCCCCCACCGTCTCCCCCTTTTTGTCCGCACCCTTTTAAGCATCTCAAGTGCTACCACTAATGAAAAAAAATTCTTTGTAAGGTAAAGTATTCAGCGCTTTTTTTCACGTGCCATTATATTTCGAAGATAAAGATATTCCCACCGTTGTGGTTAAAAATATAGTGGAAATAACGTGGGCACGAGGACGTGGACAAGGATCAGGCACCTGTCTATATAAATACACTTCAAGAACGGTACATACAGTAGCAGACGAATTGATGTATTACCGAGACAAGTATTTTCGCAGGCTCAAGTAGCGCATTGCTGCATGAAAAACAGGAACAGAGTGATGGCGGCAGGTGTGTTGAGTGCTGTGGAGTAAAGAAGTGATTTCCTCCATGACTCCTGGTTATCGTCCAATAATCTTGGCCTTATTAATTTCGATGAACCATCAACTAGCATGAGCACAAATTGGTTGCGGGATTACAGTCTGCGTTGGGATGCCATCTTTGCACTGTCGTGCGGGGTTATAAATTCAGCGGTGAAGTTTCCCTGGAAATCTTGGAATGACAGCCGAGCACGACTGTAGACAACAGTCTAACGCGTCTGAAATCGCTCTTCCCGCCAAATTAGCGAAAATCAAGAAAGCTGATGACTTTGCGACTGTAAAGTACAAATGGAACAGTAATGAGGTAGCGTAGAAATAATGCTATTGCTGAGTTTAAGATAAGTTAAGCTTATCGCTAGTTTGTAATCATGCCAAAATGTCTTCTCTGGTTTCCAGTTAGTGTCAACAGGAGATTTAAAGTTTTTGGCATATGAATTTCCACGATGCTAAGCTTCTTGGTGCTTTCGTTTTTGGACTTGTCCGGTAATTGCTGACGATCTAAAATCTTCGATAAAATTATCCATAAAGTAAATTAAATAATTTTATATCGGCTCCTTGGCCGTCGTACGTGACACGATGACAGGTAACTCAAGTTTTTACATCGTGTATTTGTTTTTCTGGCAGTTTTCTTGGAGGTAATATTTTTAACTGATAAGGGTAACGTTTGAGCAAACAGTTGGATCAAATAAAGCCGAGACATTGGGGTTCACAGAAATAGCCCATCGCGAAATCTAATTTTAAGCTTAAGCTTGTATTATAGCTTGACCTCAGAAACGATCTTCGCGCTCGTAACTCGAAAAACTTGAGAAAAATTCATGTTAAGATAAAAACAGTAGTGGTATTTAAAGAACAACAGTTAGTTTGATCTGCCAACTTAGAAAAACAATTTGTTTGACCATCGAATGTTTTTGTTCCCAGTATTGGTTTAGTTTGCGTTTGAAAGAATAGATTTTACAAGTCTTCTGCGAACTTCTTGTTTACATTCGATCTCTTGTCAACTTAAATGGAGGAAACTGCGCCACTTGTCTCTAGTAGACGTTATTAAAGTTCGACATGCAAATTTAACGCTGTCTATTCAGAATTTTCTGTATAGATGAATATTTTATTGGAAATCTTTCACTCCTTTGCTTGCCCCAAAAACCGCCCACTTGGTCAATTATGCCTAAACTGAAATTGCTAGAATTTGTTTTGTTATTTTTCGGGCAAATCTTTATTGTGAGTAAAGGGATTAACATTGTTTTTAGGATTGCAGCTGTCGTGTTTATGGAACCTCTGAGATACTGTTTAATGCCTTGAGAGCAGATAACAATCCTACGACTTGCCAATCGAACTTATTTTTATTTTTCCTTGCAAGCAGCCCTAGAATTTATTATTTATGAAAGTAATAAATGTCTTGACAATTTGTGTCCTCTATTGGTATTTTACACATAATTTCATTTGTCAAGTTGTGCCTATACATGTAGAATGGTTTCTGGTTTTCAACCTCTATAATTTATGCCCTCCTGTGAAAACCAAAAAACATTAGCAAATTATGTGTTTGCCGGCATCTTTTATGCAAAGTGTTTGTCTTAATTGTTCCTTTGTTATTGCAAAGCTTTGGAGGTGTTTTGAGCTGAACATTTGTTTCAATGCAGTATTTTTGTGTCTTTATTGAATGCGATGTTTTGAGCATGTGTGGCTTCTTTGCAAATTTCTTTCAATTTATACTCTTAATGAGGAACGGCCCAATTATTTGCATACCACCTTACAATTTTGGGTTATATTGAGATATTTGATTGATAATGTTTGTCCCAATGCTATTGTTTTACTTCATGCCAATATCTCTTAATATTTCATTTCCTGCATTGAGTAGAAGAAATCTCAGTTGAAAGCAATTATTACTGTAGAACATCACATTGACCAAAAAATGCTAGTACTCACCTTATCATTTGTGTTTTAGTTTAACATTAACTTATTCATTTTCAAATATACGAAGTAAGGTTATTCACTGAAATGTTTAAAAGCTGTTTCCCTTTTGTTTCAAACTTGTTTCTTATCACTATGACTGATTCAGAAGACCATAATTGTCTTCTGAATCAGTCATAGTAAAAAAAAATAACAATTATTGTGTTTACTGTACAACTTGCATCAGGTAATGGGTTATAGTTCTGTTGTATGGTTGGTCCAATTCAGTTTCCCATTTTATGAAGTTAATCATTAAAATTTGTTGCAAATATGTTGTACTAGTCAGTAGTAGAGAGAGCATTTTAAGTAGAATCGCATAGCTCAGAGAATTCTCACACCCTGATTTGTTACCTAGGTGAGGTATTCAGCGTGGAATTGCGACTGCCTCTTGAAAGCGAGGCATGTTGAGTATTGCTACATTCACACAGACGTAAATGAAGGGGGCTTTACGATTTAAAGAAAATTCATAACCTGACTCGTGAATTCCACATTAAATTTCACTTGAAAAACCAATATTGCCTCCTTGCTTTGCGATTTGTGCGATATCGGTTTTTCGCATGAAATTGAATGTGGAATTCCCTCATCAGGTAATAAATTTTCCTATAGAATATTCCTATAGAATATAGAATATTGAGCATCACTTTCAGTAGAAATTTCCACAGATCAGTTTTGGAAATGACTTAATCATAATGAAATGTAACAAGTCTCGCAGTTTCCCTACATGTATGTTGTGAACTGGTTCAAATAAATTCACTTTTGCAAGTGAATATATGAAAGATCATATATTTGAACTGCAGAGAACGATATTGAGACATGATTGATCATCACAGTTATACACAACTTAAGCAAAATTCAGGCCCTAACGGGATTTGAACCCATTACCTCTGTGATACTGAGCGCTGCACTGGTATCATAGAGGTTATGGGTTTGAATCATCATCATCATTCATCATTTTATTTCTTAATAAAATCTACATTTTACAGTTGGACTATCCCGTTCAGGCCTGAATATTTTTCAGACTTTAATTTCACAACTGCTTAAGTTGTGTATAACTGTGATGATCAATCATATCTACACATTCACTTTTGTTTCTGACAAGTTTTATTTGCCATGGCATTTTGAGGTATCAAAGTTTTGAGGGAGCAGGGTTGGCGCAGTGGTGAGAGCGCTTGCATCCCACCAATGTGGCCGTGGTTCGAATTTGGCTTTGGGTCATGTCTGGTATAATATTTTCGTGTTTAAGATTCCTTAATTGACACTAAAAATAAAAAGCAAAAACAGGGATGTGAAATGCTGAAAGCCTGTGCCAACTAAGATCAAATATCCAAACACTGTCAAATTGTTAATGAGTTTGAGAGTAACATTAATGGACAGTTTTTATACTAGAAAGCTACTATCTATTAGGGTGAGAGTTGCAAAATTTTTATCAAGGCATCTACTAGTTTATGTCTGCTTTAGTGTAAAAACCAACTCAGACAGATTATGTGTGCTTTGAATAAATTGGCTATTTAATACAGGTAATCTGTCTATGTACATACAGACCTGCATCTGATGGATTAGGTGTCTGCATGGTAATTCAAGACAGATAATGTACTAACTTAAGAAAGGCTATCTGCATTTTGTGTCTTAAATGGCAAACTAAGGACTAAGTGTCTTCCGTTAGCTCTTCCTGTCTTAACACAAGATTCATAAAATAGCAGAACCATGTATGTTTCCATGTGAATTAATTATGCATCATAGTCTAAAAGGTATTCATATTTCCTCTAAAGTTCTTCTTATACGTTATGTCAATATTATTTACAACTTCATTTGCTAGCAGTTTTTTTTTTTTACTATGGTTGTTCATATAAAACTGGTGATAACTTTGATGGGAGACTTTCAGACTCTCAGTGATAGTGACATTCATAATTCTATTGTCAACACACACACTTTATTACCAAAATAGGAAAACTTTTAGTTACAAAAAGAAAGATAATTGAGACTGAAGTCCAGAATAACTTAAAAGCTCAGAGAGCTGAGTGAAATTAGAGTAAATTTTATATGAAGAAGTTGGTTGGCAGTAAAGCTCAAATGGGAGTGGGGGCGGGTGGTGGGGGGGGGGGGGGGAGAGAGCAGTAAGGAGACAAAATAAGGAGAAAACAAAGGAAAAAAATAACAATAAATAAGTAAGCAGAATAAATCAATAAACCACTAAATACCTAGAAATAATTAAAAGTAAATTAGTAATAAATAAGTCGACATACAAAGTTCTACATCTTTGTCCTCAGTATTTTAATTTTTATGTTATTTTTATTTTATTTTTTTCATTTTTAAGGAGGTTCTTTCTTTGCTGACAAGTTTTAGCAACCATGAAACCTGGGTAACAAGAGTGGTACCAGACAGGTAATACAGTGCATTACACTCTCAAGTAGATTAAAATTTAACTAGACAGAATTTTGAATCACACAGTCACTAGTAAATTTCTTGCTTATACTACATTGCCCTTTGACCAAAAATTTCGCTTTCCATTGTCATACCACCTCTGTTACTTGGTAAGCTGTTTTCATTTTGTTTGGTATTTGAAACATGTCTTGATGAAGTGTTTGATTCAATGTTTGGTAATTATTAGACTTCCTCTCAAAGCTTTGGTCCTTCAGTGTAAAAACTCAGTTACACAACAGCAAGTTCATGTGCCCTTTATTCCTTTTGAAAAGTACAGTATATTTCTTCTCTTTTTCCTTGTAGGCCTGAAAATGGATCCATGTTTCTTTTCGATCGCAGCAAGGTATGTTTGACTGTTTATTTTAATGTGTGACTACTGTATGTGTTTATCATGGCTTTGTCAGAAATTAAAAACCTTTCCTTATGTTAATTGAAGATGAAGATCTCACCTACAGCTGTATGAAGGAGTTGATGTGAAGGTGCTGAAGTGCAGTAATCAGTCACTGCTAGTCGTTGTGCATACAGTCAAGACATGTAGTTCACCTTCTTGACCACGCATTTTACGATTCCCTGTGGTGTTCACCTTTCTCTGTGTTGTTTTCTAGGTCAAGAATTATCGTAAGGATGGTTACACATGGAAGAAGAGACGATCAGGAAATACAATTAGAGAAGATCACACCAGACTGAAGGTTGACGGAATTGAGGTAAAGTATGGGCCTTAAATAGGATTGTTCCAAGGTTGTTCCAAGTGTGGTGAAGAATGCACTAAGGCCTAAAAGTTGATTCATCAGATCTGAGATCTACTGAGAGGTTGAGAGTCTTGTTGTCTTTGTGTTGTGTTCTTTGGAAAGACATCTCAGTCTCACAGGAAATTGGCAGATATGGACAGAAGATGGAGCTGGCCGGGATACTGTGATCCACTAGCGTCTCATTCTGGGGGTTGGGGGGGGGGGGGGGTTGCAATGCACCTGTTTGTACTTACTAGTACCTCATGCTACTGAAACCTGAACTAAGTGCCAGTTCTGGTAATCAAAGAGTGCCTTTTTTGATCTCCTTTGGATTAGAACATACTAGTTTCTTGTAAGAACATGTACAGTACAGATTGTCAGAGGTTGACGGTAACAATGTTTTTGTTTTCATTTTGTCTCTCAGTGTTTAAGTGTGTTGTATACTCATTCTGCCCTTGTGCCAACATTTCATCGTCGCTGTTACTGGATGCTGCAGGTATTTCTCACTTGTTCTGTGATACTGTTAATTATGATTACTTTTGATGTGAAGTTCATATGAAATAAATCATATATGAACTGCGGTTGTAGATGAAAGTGAAGAATGATCATCGCAGTTTTTATTTCATATAAACTTCACATCATTTCACTCCTCACGGGAAGATATGAACTCAATAAATTGACCTCGCTCCCAATGTGTGGCTTCATAGCTCAGTTGGTAGAGCATCGCACCGGTATCACGGAGGTCACGGGTTCGAATCCCGTTGAAGCCCTGATTTTTTTCAGGCTTCCTCTTTCCAATTGCTTAAATTGGAAAATTTACTGCGATGATCATTCTTCACTTTTATGATTACTTTTAGCACAATGTTTTACTTTCAGACTGCTCTACTTTACTCTACTGTACTCTTCACTACCCTACCCTACCCAACCTACCTACCCTACTCTACTCTACTCTGCTCTGCTCTGCCCTGCCCTGCCCTGCCCTGCCCTGCCCTGCCCTGCCCTGCCCTGCCCTGCCCTGCCCTGCCCTGCCCTGCCCTGCCCTGCCCTGCCCTGCCCTGCCCTGCCCTGCCCTGCCCTGCCCTGCCCTGCCCTGCCCTGCCCTGCCCTGCCCTGCCCTACCCTACCCTACCCTACCCTACCCTACCCTACCTCAACCCAAACCCACCAACTCTACTCTACTCTACTCCTCCTTACCCCTCCTGTACTATGTTATAGTAGATTGAAGTAAGTGGATCGTGCACTACTGCATGGAATAAGTGACGCATATGTCATGGTAACAGTCCACTGAACTGTACATTTTCAAGCTATTTACTCACAGTAGTTGATGTGCTTAGAATCCTCAGCTAGTATTGGTTCATTACTTGAATTTGGTGGAAGAATGCAACAAGCCCATTACAGTATCAGTGTACACATCACCTGACAGTCGTGACGATATTTCACATCAACTGGAAGCCATCTGTAAGAATATGCTTTACTTTTATCAAATATGCTTTTGTTAAAAGACCTAAGGTGCTTACTGATGGTCGTAGAATAAGATTCTGGATTTGATTGCTGGCAGGAGCCATGTGCTGTGTTCTTTGACAAGAAAAGTCAAGTGATATTATTTCAACAGTATTCGCTGCTCTACTCAACTGATATTCTTATAAGAAAATTCATTTGCTGTTTCCTAGATTCTGGTGTTTCACAAGATGTCAAGCCTGAAGTTACGGTAAGTAAAAGAGAATTTTTCTGAATAGAACGTGTCCGTTAACCAAATTCATTTCTGGTCAACAGTAATGGTTAGACTTTTCAACCACACCCACCTTCAGTGGGTCTAAACGTAAGGTGCCCAATCACGCCTAGCTTGTGAACAGGCTCTCAAGTTGAAGATGGGTGAAAAGAGAGCGGAAAGAAAGAGGAGGGAAGAGAGAAGAGGGGCTGCCCCATCCCCCACCGCAAGCCCTCCTCGGCCACTTCACTCTCAGCCAGTTCTTTCTCGACCTGTCCAGCCGCGGTCAGACCCTTCCAGCCAGAGCCTGTTCACAGGCTAAATAACGCCAAGTGTGTTAGCTATTCACGGTTTCTTTTTTTTTAGCACTTAATATCGTGTGTGAAATTGGACACATCGGTATGTCCCGACTCCCACGAGTTTGCTCATGTGTAGTGATTCTGGGATCTTTTAACATCTGTCATTCAAATTGAAATTTTCAGGTCTCAGAGGAAAGTCCCCCCGGATCACCTTCCTCCTCCGAGGAAGGCGAAAATTCAACGTCTAAAGGCAAGCGAAACCAGAACAGAAACAAAGCGGTCTATAAAATCTCGATTTCTCCAAACAAGAGCTTCCAAGCTAAAGCTCGCGCAGGAAAACTGAACATAAAAGTCATCAAAGTAACCAAAAACGATCAAGGAGGATTGACAGTGACGGGACATAGAGAGGGCTCGCCTTCTTTAGAAGAGGACAATTCATCGCACGAAGGGAACGATTGTATCACTGTGGATGAACCCTGCCAGAGCACGTGCCAGCCAGCGGTCACTTCACGTGATAACCACGTGTTCGTCACCAGTCCGCAAAGCTTCTCACAACATCAGCCTCCAAGAGACATTTCTATACTCTCTGTTGTCCCCATTGTAACGCATCCGTCAATGTCCGCTCTATCGTATCAGGTACAGAATTCGCACGGAAACAAAGAGTGCAGCGCTACAAATGTCACTCCGACATCTAATTCTCATTTTCTTCCAGAAAATCATCTGTCGAATGCGATTTCGGTCAATCAGCTCTCTAGAGAGACTAACCAGAACACTGGAATCCAGTGGAATTCGGTTTTTGTGAATCCCCGCGTGGCGGAGCTGGGTAGCAGCCCGTCAAGCGACTATGGAAGTTACATGTCTGATGCAGGCACTCGACTTAGCTTCTCAGGCTCAGATTCCATGAGTGGGGGATTTCCCGCACAAAATATCTCCGACTCGGACCGTGGAGTGTTTGACGGCCCGTTTCGCGTCCCGCTTCCCGTGAACCGGGACTCGCAGCAAAATTTTGGCGATTCAGTAAAATGCGATGAAGGGTTGGCTCAGCGTAGACAAGGAGCGTGGCCGCTGACCGACTGTAGTACGGGAACTTCACAATCTAGCAACAGTGATGTAGCGGTTGATATGACTGACTTAGCTCATCTGGACTCGCTCGAGTTTGATGACATGTTCGACTGTGATCTAAGTCATGTCATTCCAGAATGCTTCACTGATTGCTTGACCTCACCGCCTAAACCAAGTGACAGAGACGTGACAACAACGAGTGCTAACCTTGAATCGAACTATACAACTACGTGCACAACTCCGCCATCCTCTATTCCGCTCAACCCTTTCACTTCCGCCAGCCAAGCGCAGCTTTCTCAGGCAACAACTTCCGGTAGGTCGTCAACTACGTCTTACGTGTTTGTAAAGCCTGTCAGCCCAGTGAGAAGCGCAGTGGTGACGTCCTGTTTTGTCAACGTCACTAAGAACACGCTTGCGTCACCATGCGAGACATCCGTCAGCGAGTCTAGTACCCAGACTTCAGACGGTGGCGGGCGAGACGTGACAGATTTGTCCGTTACTCGGACAATTGCACAGTCAACCTCAAACCAAGTTTGCCTTGTTCCTTCGACGGCGCAAAATTTCCACCAGCAAGCGCCAGCACCCTTGCCAAGCGACTTAAACAACAATTCTTCTCGCGCACTCACTGCAGGAAAAACCGCTGACGCTTGTTCGCTACATCCAGGAAACCACGTGGTTCCAGTGTCGGCGCGCATCACCGACTACTCGCCTGAATGGTCTTATCCCGAGGGTGGAGCGAAAGTACTCATTACTGGCGAGTGGAAGATGGAGCAAGGCTCGTACACGTGTTTGTTCGATGGCTGTAGCGTGCCCGCGATCTTGTATCAATCAGGTGTTTTGCGATGTTTTTGTCCTCCACACGACCCAGGCCTGGTTACACTGCAAGTCGCCTGCAATGGGTTTATTGTCAGCAACGCATGCGTGTTCGAGTATCGTGCACGTGATTCGCCCGTGGCGGGCGCTAGCTGTCATGAGTGGCTTGCCACTGATAATGACCGGTTTAAACTGGCTATTCTTGATCGCCTGGAGAGATTAGAATCCAGGCTTAACTCGGACCAAACGAACCATTCCGTGAACAACACGCACGGCAAACAATGTATGACTTTTGAAGACCGGCTCATCGCGGCTTGTGAAATCTTCCAACGAGCTACGAGCTCGGTCAGAAACGCCTCAAAGGGCGATAAACCATTTCGAGGAATGACGCTGCTTCACCTGTCCTCGGCACTGGGTTTCAAGCGATTGGTCTGTGCGCTGTTGAAGTTATGGCGGAACAGTGACAGCTCACTTGTCAGAGAGGAAATGAACCCGCTCAGGAAGGACGAATTTTCCTGTACGCCGCTGACCTGGGCATGCGCACTGGGTCAGACAGACACTGCTCTGGTGCTGCTGGAGACTGAACCCAAGGCCTTGTTGGAGCCTGATGCTCGCGGGCGCATGCCCCTGCAGTTGGCAAGAGATAGGGGCTTTCTAGACGTGGTCGATGTTATTGAAGACTTCGTCATGTCTTCTCCATACAGGTGGGTTTCATTTTTCATGGCTTTTTAAACTTTCTAAGGATCTTTGAGAGCCAACAATCACTCTTCGATTTACCAGCACGTGGCTCCTTTGCCTTGAATGCTTCCCAGCTTGACTTGAAAGAATATCACTGCAGGATTTTTTTCTTTTTTATGCGAGTCGGCTATATTTAAGTTAGGCTTCTTGGAGTGTTTAATTCCAATAGTGGACTGTTCCAAAAATTTGGAGTTAAGGACACGGGTGTGGTCGACTTAAATCAGTTGGGTCAAGTTAGAAAACAGTATTTAAACTTATTTGCCTACATTTATAACCAAAATTTATTGAAGTTTTCCTCTTTCCATTTCCCTGCAGTCGTTTGATCATCGGAGTGGACCATGATTCGGATGGTACACCATCTCCAATGGCCTCATCGTGCGAGGACTCTCCTCAACCATCTTCCGCGGCCCCTAACACTTGCCCTTTGTTACCGGTCCCTGTGGATGCAAACATGGCTGACCGAGCTAGTTCGCCGATGTTCGTGGACGACGATGAGGAAGAAGAACCTCAACTGAGCAGAAAACCAGCTAATACTTTGGCAAAAACCCTGGTGCAGATACATTCTATGATCAATGCAGCCGAACAGGAAGCAGAACTAAATCACCGATTATCCGGGCATTTATCCCCTCTACACGAGAATTCTGAACTCGTTACATCCGGGGTTTGGGGCGCCGCAATGAGGCTGCGTACCTTTAGCTCGGCCTCGTCTCAGTCCTCCCCTCTCACGCCTTGCTCGTCCAAGTCTTCCCTCTCTCCAGGTTCTCCCGGCTTCCTAAACTCGCCCCATTCCTCTCCCGCTGGACCAGACACCACCGAATTTCAGGAGTTTATCTCGAGCTCTCGTAAGCTGTTAGAAAGAGATTTCTCTGATCTTATGTTGACAGGTGAGCTGACCTTTTTCAGGTTTGTGTTCTGTATGAAACTCCAGAGTTCTTGAAAATTTTAAACCATGTGACTTATACCGATTAAAACATTCAGTGGTTTCTACAGGAAATGTCGGCTTGGGACAGCGAGTAACCAAGGTTACGTAGCAAAGGAACACTTGTCCTGAATTGTTTTCTTTGAATTATTTACAGATCGAGAGCAGTGGGAGCTTTATGAAGCAGCTAAGATTATCCAGAATGCTTACAGAAATTACAAGGTGAAAAATACCCTCACGTTCTTGGTGTTTTTCTCTAATCCCTTGTTGTGTTTGTTCCCTGTTAACTTTTGTTTACTTTCTTTGCGTTAACAGACAAGACGCCATCAACAGCAACAGGAGATAGAGGCCGCCATCTTGATCCAACATCAGTATCGCAGATACAAAGAGGTGAGTGGCTACGTGCTTGTACAGTCCATTGTAGGGCGACCTTGGCGTCGTCCGGTCTGCGCGACTCATGGGCAGGCTTTCAATCAGGATTCAGAATGATATAATTAAATCGCAGAGCCAATAGCAGTGTGTGTAACGAACCAATAGGAAAAATCTGTGGCAGGACGCGCCGGAAATGTGTCATTGGCGGGAAACGTGTAACCAGCGTGTAACCAGCGACAGGCGCTAAAAAACGTGTAACCAGCGAAAGGCGCGGGAAAACGTGTAACCAGCGACAGGCGCTAGAAACCGTGTAACCCCCGACAGGCGCTGGAAAACGTGTAACCAGCGACAGGCGCTAGAAAACGTGTAACCAGCGACAGGCGCTAGAAAATGTGTAACCAGCGACAGGCGCTGGAAAACGTGTAACCAGTGGCAGGCGCTAGAAAACGTGTTGCCAGCGACAGGCGCGGGAAGGCAGATGACATTTGGCTAGCGCGGGAAAATCGTGAAATCCACATTACATTGTATAAGAAAAGATCTGTGCTGTGATTGGTGACGGCTATAGATGCACAAGGTCTTGATACAGGGCGTGAATTAGAAAACCACCGTGTCAGTGTGAACTCAGTGCCGCTATTACCCAGCGACTGATGTCGTTTTTGTGGTATTTTTTTTAAACAAAACAGTACATTTCATTCAAGAAAATGACTCGTGCAGCCTTGATCATCCAGAGTCAGTATCGCACGTACCGAGAACACGAGAGATTCAAGAAAAGCAGGAGAGCGGCAGCCATCATTCAGAATAGCTTCAGAAGTTACAGAGAGAGGCGGCGCTCATCACAGAGACGACGAGAAGAGAGACTCAGCAAGAGACAAGAAGCACGCTACATGCAAAAAGCCTCCAATAGGTAATAACAGAGCAGGCTGGAAGTGCATATAACATAGTTTTCTGTCGGTCGGTCGGTCGGTCTGTCTGTCTGTCTGTCTGTCTGCCCGTCTGTCTGTCTGCCCGTCTGTCTGTCTGTCTGTCTGCCCGTCTGTCGGTGTCTCTCTGTCTGTCTCTATGGCTCTCGATAAGACTGATAGAGGCTGAAGTTTCTACAGTAATTTGTTCTGTGCTTGTCCTTGCTAAAATTTGTCAAGTTAGTTGGGAATTTACTCTGCAGTCTGCCTCACCCTTTCCCGATCTTTACCATCATTTAGAGCTTCTTATTTTCACGTTTCTTTCCATGTGAAGTACAATTTTAGGTACTGTAACGATGAATGTGAATGCTATCGCCAAATGCAATGGAAATGTAGAGAAGTACATTTTGGAATTTTAAGCTTTTAGTCAAGTTGGAGTAAAACAGCTCAAAAGTTTTTTGCTTCATCTGTTTCAGATCCAAAGACAACACGTGAAGCCAAATGCAACAACATATCGTACGTATAAGCTTGGTTTTCCTCACGCCTGCCGCATCTCTGCTAAGGTCATCCTTTAAAGCAGATCCGCTGAATATTATTTCATTTTGGGCCACTTGTCAAATTTACACCATGGTGGAAGCCAGCTGACAACATCTGGTGTTGTAACGATGAATTTGATTGCTACAGTGGAACCTCAATTTAACCAACCTCTATTTAACGAAGTTCTCGATATAACCAACGATATTCTATGTCCCGGCCAAAGTTACAGTAAAATTTATGGAATAGAACTTCGATATAACGAACCTCGATGAAACGAATTCTTCAATATAACGAACATAATCCGGAAGCCCAAACGTAAAATCTACCTCGATATAACGAATTACAATGTGTCCTTGTTTACATAGACAATTTTCTGTATAACCTCCATGTTGCAACATTTTTAAATCGCTACTCTGAAAGTGTCGCACTTTTGTAAACAAAAGCTGCGCGTCTGCTCAAAAGTGAAAATAACTGATACGGAAAGCCACCATGCTTAATGAACTGCATCTCAAAACGCGGCACTTCTGGGTGACGAAAATTGCATTGAATTGCGTGACAGAAGTCACCTGTGTTACAAATCAATCATTAACTATGACCTCGATGTAACGAACATTTTGGTCGTTTCCCCTCAAATACGTTATATCGAAGTTTTCGATATAACGAACCCTCGATTTAACGAACAAATTTGGCCGGTTCCCAGCGACTTCGTTAAATTGAGGTTCCACTGTATTGCCAAATCCATTCAAGTCAATACTGAGATTTAGGCTCCTGGAAAACCCTGAGGCCCCGTCCTCACTTACGCCGGAGGAATTTGAAAACGCAGCTTTATTTCTACGGTTAGGCCTACCGTCCACACTAATCCTTCACTAAAACGGAGCTTTGCGAAGACGCTCTTCAAACCGGAGGAATTAAAAAACACCGGCTTTGCGTTTTCGTGGGGACAAAACATTTTGAAAACGAGGCTTTTAGCAAACGATGTGGCCACAGTAGTCATGTGAATTTCCAGACCGAATTTTCTCAAACACACCGGTGATTGTTGCGTTTTCAAATTCCTCCGGTGTAGTGTGGACGGGAAACATTTGATGCGTTTTTAGAGTGAAACCTCCGTTTTCAAATTCGTCCGGCATAGTGTCAACGGAGCTTCAGATAATCAATAACTTATTAGACTATGTCGAGCTCCAATCATCTTCGTTACAGATGAATACTTTATTGATAATTTATTAAGTAATTTATACTAGAAAAGTGGTCGGCGCGAATCTTGCGTAGTACTGCTGTTGCTTATTTATGCGTGAATTCTACTCGTAATTTATGCTTCGCTTCTGTCCCTAGTTTACCCATTACTTGATGGGAAAATTTATTCCAGTGTGTATCACGTGGTCCTCATGTTGACTTCTCACATCCCTTAGCTTTCAACACGTGACCATGAGTTTTTTTACGACAGGAACGAATCATTATTTTTTGGGGGTAATTTCCAAAAAATCGAGCTTTTGCTTTCTACTACCATAATTTTGATTTTTGATATTAAAAAATATTTATAGTGCACAAGCTATTGGACACCAAAAATAATCATGCGCGACCTAAAGGTGTGAAATAATTTTATACCCCAGAAAATTAACCACCCCGCCCCTCCTCAAAAACATAATGGTCCGCCTCTAACTGGCTCTTATTGTGAGTTTATACCTCGTAGCTTTTTTGGAGTCTTCTCGCTCTGGTAGGGCATAGTTCTACTATTGCAATAGCAGGTCACAGGTTCGACCACTGCTGGAGGAATTCAGTCAGATTTTCTCTTCTTTTGTAAAGTGACACGCGCTTGAGGTGATATTGATATTGATATTGAGTGGCGCGAAGATTTAGAATTCTCAATCTTCTCATTGCCTTGGTGTCTTGTTAAAGGAGCTTAGTCACGTTTTCTTTTTTTTTTTTTGAGTTATTTTGGCCAGGTACAAAATTAATTTTAAATTGAAGGAAACCTGAAAATAGTAGTTTACTAAGATAGAAAAACACCAAAGAGATAATAATAAACCATCAAGAAACAAGGATGGTTAAGGATGGAGGAGATTAACACGGATTACAAACGACGAACGTGAAAAATTTAGGCTAAACTTTTCAAGATGCGCAAACCGTGACTTAGCTCCTGTAATGTGTGGTGTTTGTGTGTGAAATTTCTGCTTCGTACGTTCACTTCTGTAGCATTCAATAATAAGCTTACTTAATGTTGTTTTTAGTTGTATATATAGGTCAGGTATAAATAATCCTTAGTGCACGAAGAACAAGAAATATTTATTAATATAACTGCTGATACCAAGCAGTATGCAGTGATTAGAAGATAAGCCTAATATAATGAACTTTGGTCATGTAGTGCCGAGGAATTATCCTATAGATATAAGTATTCGACTTGACATACTGAGATTATCTCCCTCAGAGCGTGAAACACTGCTGTTAATTTTGTCATTTATATCTTTGGTAACATATCGCGAGGACTGTTACTAAGCGTGTCTCCAAAATGAGGCTGTGGGCCTCGCTACTTTGCTACGTGACTGTAAACGGTCAAGCGGATTTCGTTACATTGTAACGTGACAGCAAACGAGCCTGCGGGTTTCGTAACTACGTAACGTGACGGCAAACGGTCGTGCGCGTTTCGTTACTCTGTAACGTGACGGCAACGGTCGTGCTTTATTCAGAGCACTCGTACTTTGTTCTGATTGGACCGTACGAATTGGAACTTGTCGAACTTCTCGTATCCGTTTATCAACGATTTGCTCTGTCGTACAGTTTTCTTCTGTCAGGCAAAGTGTCATACTTACATTATCATGCAGTGCGTGCTTTCACTTTATTTGTTGCTCAGTAATGCTATTTGAATTACCAAAAATTGTCTTTTCTCTCGCAAAGTGATAGTCTGTGAGCAGTGTTCGAGATAAGTTTTAAATGTAAATTTAAAGACCGCAGTGAAAAAAATCTGTTGGAGCAGTGAGCCAAACTGCAAGGTTTTGATCTGTGATCCGTTTCTCATGTGGAACACTGTGTAAGTCTGCAATAACGTAGTTCAGTTTGCTCCTTGCCCTCCCCACCCTTCCAAGAATTAGCTGTTGTTTGTTGCATACACAAATCTGTGTCTAAACTTATCATCTCCAAATTTTTTCCGCACCGCAAATTTAGCTCAATACTCCCAAAAAGTTCCTTTTTTTTTTCCAAACAGAATACAGAACTGAATCTAATGGCAGCAGGATAGGAAAAAAATAGTTTGTTTATAAGGGAGTCCAAATCCGCTGTGACAACGACGATGTCATAACTTGGTTGTATCATATGCAAAGATCTTTATTACATCATCAGTATTTAATAATATTTAATTTGTATCGATTATCTGTCAAAGAGCGGTTTTCAATTGAGTGTCGCCGGAGAGTAAGCAGACAATTACTTTGGTTTTAGTTTTGGCTTTACTTGGGTTTGAGATTGGCTGAGTAGTCTAATTGGTGAGTAATTGGTTAGGTTTTGGTTTTTCGACCCCTCGAGCATGAAATGCATTTTGATCTCATCGTGTTTAAATAAATGATCTTACGACACTCAATTGAAAACCACTCTAATCTCTTTGAATCATTTTGTATTATTTAATTAGGCGCCGAGGCAGTGTGATGTCCGAAGGCGGACATTCTAACAACGCTTGATGATAGCGGCGTTGGTCATTAAATGAACCAAACCCAGGGAAGGCTTTTTGTTTTCCTCTTGTTACATGTCAGTTCATTAATAATTCATCAAAATTTTAAAAAGGAAGTAATGACCGTGACGGTGTTTGGATATCTGGTCTTAATTACGATTTTATTTCTCCGTTTTCTCCCCAGTTTAAGTTTCGATTGAGAAGATATATCAGAGACTATCCAACACGAAAGATCGTGTTTTAACACGTTTCCAAACACCTCCAAGTTTGTCAAAACAAAAATGCGTCGTGCTTTTAACTCTTGGGGTTTTAAATTGTGGTTAAATACAGTCCGTGTTTAATAAACTACATCAGAGTTGACTTTGATAGTACAGGGAACTGTTAGGGCCGATTTACAGGATACGACTTTGTCGCATGCGACAAGTTGACGACAGGCCTACGACATGAATTGTTTCGTGTAGGATTTTAAACGTGTTTTAAAGCGCCGCGACAATCGTAGCCGAAATCGATAGAAAATGACGTGTTTTGTGACAAATTTCTACTGAGTAGGGGACGAAGGAGAAGTTTTCTTGCGTCAAAATGGCGGACGAAGTTGTTCTTGACTGATTCACATGAAGTAGTTTCTCGAAAAGCACTGAACAGATTAAAACGAAAAACAACTCGTTAGAAAGTTTTTTCAAAGCGCAGGACAGCTAAAATATTTGTTTACCGTTTGTTAGAACTTTCGCTCCGTAAATCCCGGTGCAAACCTTTGCATATTTAATTTTGTAAGTGAAAATGTCGTGCGCGTGTAAATGGTCCTAAGTCATGTAGTAGGCCTGTCGTAAGCTTTTCGCATGCGTCAAAGTCGTACCGTGTAAATCGGCCCTTATATGGCTTGTGTTTGAAGCCGATGTTACGCGCGCTCTTATTGCCTATCTGTAAGACATTATTCTCCCGTTATGCCCACGGGCCGATTATGGGCCTGCAAAGACAAAGCAAAACGCCATGTGTTAAACAACGTATTAACCTGGAACGTTCGGTCTTTACGCCAAAATCTCAAACCTCCACCTAGCTGTATCAAAACGACACGGTCCAGGTTTGAGATTTTTTCGTAAAGACCTCACTCGCGGTTAATAAGTAGTTATTGTTAGCTATTTCGGCGTATTCTATTTCATCCGCAAGAAGACGAATTACTCTTATTCCATTTTCAAAAACAAAAAGATACTAAAAGGAAGGGAGGGAAAGCAAGTTTATCGAGTTTATGAGAGTAGATTCTATGAAAAAAGGACAGTAATGGCACTGTTAAACATGACGAAGACATTGATAACCTTTGCAGCGTTAAAGAATTCGTGAGCAAAATCTTAAATGATTTTCGTATCAGAAAATTCTTCCTTAAATTAGCATGAAAAGATCTCTTGTACTTACCATTCAAATGATTTCTGTCAAGGTTTATCCTGCAAATTTGCTTGTTCCCCCTTGATCTACCGTTAGAAGCAGTTTGCTAACTTGAGCGATTTCAATTGTGGATTCATGAAGTCTGTTAAAGTCCCTGTGTACTCGAATATCATTGCCAAGGTGTCTTGCAAGCCAGTCGACTTCTGTTTCTTTCAGAGACAATACTAGCAAAACAGTTTCACTGTACTTCCTCAGCCTGGTACTGGTGATATTTGTAAGGTTTGACAAAGGTGGTTCACAATTTGTGCTTAATATCTTGAGATAATTCCAGACATGCATGGGCTCTAACGACTCTCAATTTGGTCTTGCAAACACGTACGGATTTTCATCTGCGATGCCCACTGTTTTTCTCCTCTTGATAAGAATATCAATGCCGTTGATCATCTCAGGGGTCAAAATGACTGGAACCTTTCTGCCTCTCTTGCCGCGAATCTTCTAGCCTGTTCCAAGCTCTCGGTAGCTGGGCTCTTGGTAGTTGGGGACGAGCGAAAACGAGCGAGAGAAAAAACGAGGGAGGACTAAGGCGAGTCCTTCCTCATTGTTTCTCTCGCTCGCCCTTTTTTTCGCTTGTCCCCAACTACCGAGAGCCTGGAACAGGCTACGAATCTCCACCATGTCTAGTCTAAATAAAATAATAGAAGATAACTGTCTTCATTTGTGCAAAGTCCACTCTTTCGAAAAAATGGAGTTCTTCTTAATGAAAGCGCAAAATAGGGTTTGGTCAACCAGCCATCTAAACAAAGAGCGAAGCGAAAAATACATTTATAAAGTGACATAGTTAGATAACCATTTTCGCCTTTAGCTAGTCTAACTGAAAATCAAGAGTTAATTAAAGTTTCCTGAATGATATACAGCAGCATTATATCAGGCAGTCTAGCTTATTTTCAGCATGTTAACGTACATTTATGCACATATTTAAATAATTATTTCACTGACCTATAATGAGTTTAAAACTTGACAGTGAAAGCTTGAAGATGTCGAAACGTTCTTTCTCTGGCCTAAAGGCTTGGAAAAGTATTAGAAATTTGACAAAACGCGCGTTTATTTTCTTACTGTACTCGTCGCTATTTGATTACCCATACTTATAATATATCTTTGACCAATGCAGTTGCAAAAGCCTAAGACATTTAACTTCACGGACACTCCGAGTAATAGTTCCGTATCTTCACTTGCCTTCTGGATAATTCTCTTTCAAAGCTGCTAAATGCTGACATTCTTTCAAGATTGTTCAATTTTGTCCAGTCTGGTCTGTTCTGGTAACTGTTCAGAAGCATCTTCATCCCTCTCTTCGTTTGTTAAATATGACCAGCCTTGCTAGAGTTGCTTGGGCTAAATCACTTCACGCTTGTAGCTCAGGCTGTTCTTCCAGAAGTTTTACACTAGAGGACACCTTGACGAGGACAAACTTCCGTAGTTTATCAAGCTCATCTGCGAGAGACAACAGCTTCACTTTGTTGAATTTGCTTGCACTGAGAGAGTTAAGAGAACGGTGAGATACACAATGACTCCACTCAGATTCCAAAAGTTTTTCAAAATTGTCTGCATCCTCTTGCAAGTCCTTATCTTTCCTGCACAACGCTTGACCCCGAAGAATGTGAACACACTTTTTAAGGGAATGACTCAGCTTTAAAGACAGAGAGGGAGTAGCCACATTCTGGACGCCTCCTTGAAAATGAAACTTTAAAACCTTTTTTACAGCACTAACGACATCAAACTTGTCAGGTTTCATGAAATCAGAGAGCTGAGCATCAGGTCGGAAATCGGTTTTACGAAGCTATATACAGCGCGAGCAGAGCGAGCTCCCTCATTTTTTGAGAAACCAGGTTGTTTTTCTTTTCTCTTCTCGAGAAGCATCACTCCAACATCTCTGATGAGCTCGTCATTTCTGGCGATTACTGAAATTTCATCCGTTTTCATAGTTGCGAGGGGGCAATGGCAACTTCTCTTCCAGACTTGGTGCTTTAGCTTATAATGCCTTGCAATTTCAGAAAACAAAGTGCCACAATAGTAACAAGCTTGTCTCTTGTCATAAAACCTTATTCTTTTCTTGTCTACTTGTCTGTGCACCTCGTAAAGACACTGAAATGATAATGATATGAGTTATATAAGTACGTACGGTGACGTCATAGGCAAAGCTTTTGCCATCCATAGGTTACCACTTCCATATGACAACAACAACAACCATTTATTTGTACTCACAATTTATAAAATAATTACAATAAACATTAAATTAGTATAGAGTACTGCCTGCCCAAAATAACCATAAGGGCTAAAAAGAATGGGCAGACATTAAGTTACATAGATTATTGCAAACACGTACGGATTTTCATCTGCGATGCTCACTGCTTTTCTCGTCTTGATAACAATATGCATGATGCCCCGCTAAAATGATATATAGATTTAGCCAAGCCTAAAAGCGGAGCTCCTAGGTCGGGTTGTTCAAAGCCCAATAAAGCTAACCCAGGGTAAGGGATAATTTTGATTGGAGTTTTGTAACTTTGCGGTGAGGTTTTCTTTATCTTGTTTGGCTTTCTGTTTTGAGTTTGAATAATCTCAGACTAAACCGTGAAAGCAGTGAAAAACACTGTTATATAAGAAAAATTTATTTCTTCGGTTAACTTTTAATCTTGGGTTAGTGTTAACCGCCTTCCGAGCAACCCGGCCCTGATTACAACAAGACGCATATCTGCGTAAACTTGGGCGTCTTTCCTGGCATATCGAGCTGTAAACGCCAGGAAATCGACATGGTGAAGTCTTAGTTGTCTTTTGTCGATAGATTTACTTCAGATCTAAAAATTTCAACAGTCTTTGGCAAATGAGCTGGTGAAAAATTCCCATTTAAACTTAGATTGTCACATAATCTTTTTCCATTGTCCACAATTTCTGCTAAAGTGTTTGAATTCCAATAACTACATGATTTTATTAAAGAGTAGTAGAGAGAGTAGATAGCTACTGCACAACTAAGATTGAAGTTTTGCATTCCAAAAGAATTGTTTGAGAAAGTGTGCTATTTTGAGCTTGATTAATGTGTACCCCTTTTATTTCAAGTATTTCATTTTCATGTATACTCTGAAAATAATGTACCAAGCTAATCAGTGATGGTATTTCAAACAGTACACATGTACCTTGAGGATGCCCTCTGCCATACAAATCCCTTGCATGAGAATCAAATATTTTAAACCCCATATTACCATTACAGTAGAAAGCAACACTAATAACCCCTACTGTTAATATAAAATTAGTGTGACCATCAGATATGAGTGATTCAAAGGCTCTTTGTAAAGAGGTACAGTACTGATATCCTTCTATTATTGTCTCTCGATGCACAGTGCCAGAATAGCTTTCACTGTATTCTAATTGATAGTCATCCTGAAACACATTTAACATAGTTGGCAATTCTGTCTGCATTAAACAGGACTGTCTTGCTAATTGAGACAAACTTAAAACAATTGATTTCCAAAATTCATTATGTTGATGAGATCTTGAGCAGAACTAATGCTTTGTCTGGTATTGTAAATCAAAGAACATAAACTCATTGCTACACATTGTTGCCCGGCATTTGCCCAAATACTAAACCATTACCTTGGCTATATGGTGCTGCAATTGTTTTGCTGGAGTCGACAAGCATTGGGGTAGGACCAGGGTTCTTTTCTATGTCTGAAATCAATTTAAATTTACAATAATTCGCTGCATGGGCCTGACTCTTGTAAAGACACAGTCTATTTGGAGAAAACAATGACAAATACCGACTAGCTCTCTTTCTCAACTCTAATAGACTTTCATGGATTGTCCCAGATCCTTTAAACAAAAACTTCGTTTTATTTCGTTGTTTTATAACTGTTACATAACAATGCACTTTGGAGGACTTCGGTGTACATGAACGAATACCTTTATAAAGAAATTCTCTAACCTTTCTGTTCTTGTTCCTCAATCGTTCCAGAGTTCGTATTGGTATTCTGCTGGGTTCACGATCACGTCTAAATACACGATAATGCTTGTGAAGCTTGTTCTTTGCATGATTAACATTGGATAGCTCATTTGATATACATCTAGCATGGTTCTCGATAGGTTCACTCAGAAATCTTCGCTCGTAAATTGATCTCTCGTAAAGTCCGCGGAGCGACCCTTTCAAAAAACGTTCAAAAACGTTTAGCGTGGGTCTACCGCAAACGGTGTGTGCATTTGTATGTGGTTTGAGCGTAGAAGAAATCATAGTGTTCGTGCTTCCTTCTAAGGACGACGCTTGAGATAAATCCACCATTTTTTACCATGTGCTGATGTGCATACGTGCGCATGCGCAGAGATAACAAGCAGGGACGCAAAGGGACGCATGCGTTGTAAGGCCCAGACGGCGATTTGTGACTGAACGCAAACAAAAATGAAGGGCAATTTTAAACTTGGGCTCCCTTTGGGATACGCCCAAGTAACAAGTTAAGTCGACATGAGCCCGCGATCCAATCGAAAACGAGCAATTGGTCAGCGGTAGCTCGTCGCTGTAATGGGGCCTACAACTCTCTGTTTCTCTCGCCGTACAATTTTAAGTAAAAAATAAGTCAATGTCATTCGAGTGTCTGGTCGTTGCTATATTTGAGAGAATAAACTTCACGGATTTCCTCGCCTTCTGCTATTGAATTTGCTGTAGAAAAGTCCGATTTTAAGTGGGATTTATTGAGGTATATACAGTTTAAACAGGATGAGCTTCATCGACACCCCTGAAGGTATACGGTAACCTTAATGAATTTTAACAGGCTTATTTAATTAGGAAGCAAAGTGTTGCCCCTGATACGTTCTCGGCTTGATTTTTCAATATATTTATATGAACAAAACTTGTAAATAAAATGGAAGAAGCGTGGAAATAACAGTAGTTATTACAATACGAAATCGAGACAGTTCATTAAAAGCTGGACAACATTGCTATATATAACCTTTATTTACCCTCGGCAGTGTTATAGCACAAGTGCTAGTGGGGCCGAGCAAACAACTGAAGCAAATAATTCAAATTGAACATAACATTGTTAAGAATCCCAACTGGCCGGAGGCAAACCAGTTGGCTATTTACAAACATGGCAGAGGATTTGAACTTGGGGCTACCGAAAAACAAATCCCGGTAGTGGTCAGAGCGGGACTCGAACCCGGGACCGCTGGATTGCGAGTCCGACACGCTGACCACTCGGCCACGCTGCCTCCTCTATCCATGTACATTTTCATTATTATCGAGTAGCCTAAATATTTTTGGGATAATGAAGAACTTTTTTTAAGTCTTAAAATGGTACAGCGCACGGGTTACTGGAGTAAAAACACATGTACCACAACTGTCAATGAAAGACATATTCGATAACAACCTGTTGAGGTAACTTTATTCTGCAAGAACAGTGTCACAAGCTCTTATGAGCACATACATCAGTGTATATTAAAATTTAAAACGACAGTCTCTTAAATCTGGCTGCATGTTTTTGCTTCCCGGGCGTCTATCAAGGGAATTCCGGCGGGTTTAAGCGAAGCTGCCCGTGCAGTGTTATAAGGACTAACCAATGGACTGTGTGAAGGGACGCGAGTCATTGACGTGCTACTGTCGTAGGTAATATCTTGCAGCAGCACATCTCGACCCTCACTGCGGGGTTTTGGACGACGAATTGACACCAATATTGCTTCCTTAAACTCTGGAATCCTAAACGTGTACACCGCGGCGTTCATGAAAGAGTTACTGTAGTGTAACAGCTTTATAAAGAAAACAGTGTTCATGGAAAAGACGCATGTCTTACAAAAGTGGACTAAAATGAAGATGAGTTGAAACGGAAGCCATGAAAGGACAAAAATAGCCGTTACACACAGCAAGGTTATACTCAACCGACGTTCAACCGTTAAATCTTTCTGATCTTTTGCACTGTTATTTTTCTGATTGATTTTAAAAATGATGGCTATGTAAGCAAAACAGGCAACAGTCAACGGCAAGGACAGAGAGAAAATCACGGCTGTGTAGAAGGCTTCTCTCACAATCCGCAAATAAAAAGCAATGCTAATGGCTGCAACGCATCCAGCGAGACACCACGTCGCCGCAACACAGCAGAAGTAAACCTTTCTGGGTATCATCCTGTATTTGAATGGAATCGAGACAGCCAGGAGCCTCTCTAGGGACACAATCGCCAGCGTGAACACGGACGCAAGTCCAGACAGGATATCCACTGTTGAATGAATCATCGGCAACACAAGACTCTGGCTCCACATCTGTGGATGCACCAGGTAGGAGATAAACAGAGGCACGGACACGGCTCCGACCATGAAGTCAGCAATGGACAGGTTGATCAGGAAGTAGTGGGTATGTTTTCGACGTGGTTTTGTCTTCATAAACGCAGCAATGGACACCGTGTTGGCCAAAATTATCAAGATGGCCACAATACCGTAAGACGTACCCCAGAACGCAGCTTGGACGCTGGAGAGAGTGGTCGGTAGTCGTCTTTGGGGAAGTGAGGAATTGTTCATACTTATTCTGCGATACAACAAGAAAACGAAAAAAATCATCAATGAGATGCAAACACAGTCATTTCACGGTTTAGTGCTAACGAAGCCAGTTGTAGCATTAAATAGGTGACGTGCGTCAAATGTAAATTAGTGTTCTGGCGTTGTTTTGAATTTATAATTGTGTAATATTGGAAAGCTTAATCCTTTTTATCTCCGGCACATCACGATTATGGTTGACAAAGTTATAAACGTGACCTGACGGATCTATTTAGTTGAATATAAAGCTGATGTTGACATTTTACTTTAATTGCATCTCAAGTCAGAGAGATATAAAATCGGGAGCTAAGACTTTTCAGCTTTTATTTCCTTTCAGAGTGTAAACACAATAGCAAAACTCTTGACAAGCAGTCTTGAATTACATCGTATTTACTCGAATTAATTACTCCTTTACCATACGAAACAATAAATCCCTTTCAACCAAAGCGGGCCGTAAAATAACATTATGACTTAATGTTGCCAAGAGCTAATATCATTTTGTAAGTGTCATATCTTTAAAAATCTCTTCACTTATATTTGCTATTATTTTTTAATATGATTGTAGCCCTTAATTACTTCCTACAAGATACAAGGAAGAACGTGATTGCCCTTGTCACATTTTTCCTTGAGGCTGGTCTAACATAATTTGCAGCCGTTTAAATCACAATAAAAAGTACACCTGTGCTGAATTTTAATTTAGTAAAGTTACTGAGAAGGTTTTAAAAACATTCCCAGTTGAAAACGAGTCCAAAAGTGTGCAATTTTGTTACATTACTGTAGTGCCTCTTTGTATAGAACAAAGTGAACATCAACGGATGATCGATCTACATGATTTAGCCGATTTTTTTAAGCTTGTTGTTTGTTTGTTCTTCTAAATCTCATCTAATCCTTCTTTTATGTACATTTGGGAGGCAGCGCAGCAAAAGTGATTTTTCACGCCGGCAGCGATGCTCTCAAAGTCACCGCGCCGACCTCAAACCCTACGGCCTGCCAAAACAGCATGCATCTTAGGTAGATAGGCGCGAGATTTTCTTCAAGCCAAAATTTATGTTTCTAGCCAACTAATCAGCCTCCACAAGCTGGAGTCTACCTTTTTTTATTCGAGGGTCGAGAGCAGCGGTTTAAGTCAAGTCCAAATGTTGAGGGAACAATGTGGCATAACCGTTGAGGAGCTTTTAATTCCAAAGTAGCCTTTGTCGGGAGATTTATATGCTTTGTCTTGAACAAAAATGACATTGTTAATCGCTGTAAAAAACACACAGAGAGCGGGAGTCAAACTCAAATTTAAACAGTTCACTTTGACATGTTAAAAGCTTTCATTGTCTTAAGGGTTGCCAAAGTAATTAATGCATCCCTGGTCTTTCAAGTCCGCTTTGCTCACTTGGTAAATTTTTGACTTTTTTCGTCACACACAATCACAAAATGAAGATTTTGTTTTGATTAACAGAAGGATAAATAAAAATGCAGGTGAATCATTTTCAAAAATACTTCATTCAATTATCCGTTATCTTTTACCTTTCACAGGAAAGACTTATCTGAACGACGTGATCACAGTAAGGTTATAGTAAAACTAGTCGTAGTCACATTCAGAGTTTTAGACGTTACGTAATCCCGCACATCTGTTCATTTCGAGAGACAAGAAGAGACGCAAGAGAATATTTCCAGAACACTCCACTACTCCAAAAAATAAATAAAGAAATAAATAATAAAAAAATATATCACAGGATGCCAAAAACTGCACCTCTCAAAACAGCCTTAAGCCCTGGCCAAACGGGCTCTCATGTAGTCGCAAGTAGACACAAGTTGAACTTGCGTAGAGACTTGTTGGGTGGTCAAACGGACTCGCAAGGTTTCCTCGCAAGCACACACTACTGGCAGAAAAAAACATTCTCAATTCTCAAAGCAACGGGCTATATACATGTCCTGTATATCATTGGACGTTAACAACGAATGGACGTCACTCAACCTGCGTTGACTTGGGTTGGGTGGCCAAACGGTGAAAAAGTTGCGTCGACTTGCGAGCAAATTTCAGCTGGAATTTGATCTTCACCAAAGTCAGCGCAATTCATCGTTCAAAGTTAACGCAAGTGCACGCAAGGCCTGGCCAAACGGAGTCGCAAGTAGACCCAAGTTTTCCACTCGCGTCTACTTGCAAGTCCGTTTGGCCAGGGTTTTATGCAGAGTTTTGATCGGTGTGTTGCTGTCGTCATTTTGTACTAAAGGAGCGAGCGAATAGCGGGTTCCGCTAAACTTGGTTTCGGTTCTTTTGTTTGTTTGTTTTTTGTAAGTTGTTGTTTTGTTATTATTTTTGCTTGTTTGCTTGTTTATTTGTTTATATTTTGATTCGTATATTTTAATTGTAGCTGTTCAAAACTAATTGGCTGTGAAGTCTGCTTTTCATTTGGACATAAGCACAAGCATAAGCATAATGGGAACTATAGCTTCATCTTAACAAGCTATTCGCTATCAAAGGAGCATGATGTGAAGGTTAATGGGCTGGTTATGAAACTTAGGGTTTTTTTTTCAGCCAACTTGCAGCTTTCGAAGCACGCGCTGGGCTGCAGCCTGGTTGAATGAAACCAATTTTGGTTTAACTCGGCGCCTTCTTTCGTTTTCGCCGATGCTTCGTAGACCTTAACGAAATTTCTGTAGTTCCTCTAATAAATAAACGGTGAAAAAAATCGGAATTCAAGTAACTCGCCACAATTGAATCCAAAATAACTAAAAAATTAATTGCGTGTAAACGGTACTCATGACAAAGCACGACACAAGCGACATGCTGACGTGTTCGCGCATGCACGGTAGGAAATCGAGCGGTTGCGAGCAGAAGTTCTGATAATCTCGTTTCCCACCGAGCAGAAACAGAAGGAAATCCCTCTCAGGGATATATTCTGATATATGGGTAGTCTGAGTCCCGTAGTCGACTTAACAGAGCTTCAGTGGAAAGACAAGATTTCGCAATTAGCCTGCAATTAGGTAGACATTTTGGAGGGATTACAGCAAAGACTTGCGTCACATGTTTGCTCCATAAAAAGATTTGATCTATATTTCACTTCACTGGACATCTGCAATAATAGCTTTGCGTTATTAAAAACCGCATATGGTCGAAGTTTTCACTAAATGTTGTACCACAAAAGAAATGTGCATTAATGAAATTATAAAGGTCCCCCCCACACTTTATTATCGAGTGCTTCAACAGTCCTCCATTGGGCAAAATTGAAATACATTTGACAAGTGAACCGTATTTATGTGTATCTGCTTATGTACAGGTAAATAAAGATCTCGACTAAATGATTTATTCTTTTCCATCAACGCCGCAAATTTTGCTTTTATCTTAGATGTGATCAAAAAGATCAACTAAGATTTTACGTGAAAATCTGCTCCGAGCTTGTGGTCCGGCTGCCAGACCTTTCTCCGATAATTTTTCAACAAGAAAGATGCGCGGAATAACAATCTTGATGATTTTCTCAACATTTATATATGTTTCGACATCCGACAACGCCAAGAAAAACAATACATTTAAAAACCATTTGATTGCAGTGCACAAGAAGCCCACAAGTCTTATTTACAGGCGAGCAAATATTGCTAGCCGTAAAATCAAGTAACATGACTCCCAAAAGCGAAAGAGTAATTTTAAATTTGTTTTGTAGCAGTAAATATCGCCAGGATATTAAGGGAGTGTTACAATTTATGTACATATTCTAATAGAGCACAAAAAAATGTTTCTATCTATATTTGGGTAAACTATTTTCGGTTACTGTAGTATAGCGGATGAAAGTAAAACAGTTTGCGCAAATCTTTTCGAAAAACAAGACTTAAATGAAAATTCAACAAAATTGAATGACCAATTCCCTGTAATTACCGCGTTAACGGATTCGGCAGACACTTGTCTTTGAAAACTCTGCTGGAATATAGCGGAAGAAAGCACACCAGTTTGCCTGTTTTTTTTTAATTCATTTTTTAATAACTAATTAAATGCAATGAGAATAAACGACGAATCCATAAAAAAACAGCGTCAAATGGAATATTCGGCAGACACTAGCCTTCGGAAAACACTAGATAATTTATCTTCGAATAAGTCTGGAATGGATCGGCGGGGAACCGATAATATTTGGTTTTGAAAACCTCCCGCAAAGTTCATTTAAACCGATAATAGCGGAAACATTGAGGGTTTTCATGCTAGCAGTTTTCACGATTTTCTTTCAGACATATCGTGTTGTTTTGTATCTTTCTATCTTTGAAGGAAGACACCGTTGTAGTTTTACTGTCAATGTAATTGAACAAAAGATGAAAAAAAACAGGTTGCTAAATTACCGTGTGCACCGTTTTGGAAGGACTTTAGTATGGATATATTTTACTTCAAATCAAATATTTCATGGACACTTTGGACTAGCTGTATTTTAGAAGAACTCGTGGCTAAAAAGCTCAGCAAATTTTGAAGTTGCCAATGATATAATAACGTGACTATACGGCAACTAGGAATGAAAATGAAGGAATATTTGAGGTTAAACTATCGTGCAAGAGCGACTTCCAGATAACCGCGTTCCATTGAAAATGAAAATGAACATAAATATTGAGCAAGTACGTACATATGTTTATTCTGGTTTTCAATTTTAAGCTATGTCGCTTTTGGTTGTCAATGGAATCGCTGAATATTAAGGAATAATGTAAATTGAACACCTTTGTAAGTTATCTTTATGAATTCATTGGTCGGCAGTGCGTATCTCTTGTGTCTGTCTGTCATCATTTTGGAGAGCCCCACTTAGAAAAACACCGCAATACTATGGCCTCCAAAAAAAGATATTTTCTTTTCTTTTCCTCTAATTTAGTGAAAAGTAAATTATTAAACACTTTACTCACTGCGGTGTCCGGTCGAATTTAGGCTTTCACCAGTTGCAAAATTCTTTCAAACTTTTAAAGTCTTCATGTTTAGCTTCCTGGTTTGTTTTGCTTGACAAGTAAGAGCAAGCCGTTTTTCGCGACAAACACACATATTTATTAAGCGTCTAAAATCGACGTTTATCTTGTGCTTAGACTAAAAAATGAAAGCAAACAATTACTGTGCAAAAACAAAAACAAAAAAAAAAACACACACGTTTCTTCAAGAAGACTTCTTCCGCCACGAAGCCAATCAATAAAGCGACGCACAAAAAGTTTAACTTACCTTCCTGAAATGTTTTGCGTACGTTTCCGTGTGACAAAATTAAATATTCTCCCTTGGCTCTTGATCTTAATTGTAACTCTAGCTAGCTCACCCTGGCGATTGAAGCAACTTCTCCGACAGCTTTGTTGAAAACTGATATCAGAAAGCAATTCGCTGAACATTTTAACTGATCTCAAGATAAATTATCAAAATTTAATGACGTCTTCGTAAAATTAGGATCCGATCCAACTGGACTGGACCAGATGGTAGATGGTGGACTTCTGTCGGTTTTGTCTGGTGTTGTGTTGAATTATCTTGGACACCGACTGAATTTTCCATGACCAGAAAAGCAAAACCTCGCGGATTATATTATCAAACAATGTAAATTGCTTCCATTTGTAATTGACTATAGATAGGAACATATTACTTTGATTTCATGAAATTTAACGAGACGTTCTTTAAAAATCTTACTTGAGCAACTCAAAACCTCTCTTGGCGATCCAAACGGATGTCACTTACATTGAACAGGAAGAACTGTAAAATAAGTTTTGACGACCCAAAAAGAGGCACTATAAGTCTATGTGTGTATTTGGAGAAGGGAAAAAAGATGGAGAACGGGATATTTTCTCAAGTGCAGTCTGAGCCTTTCCGGTCCTTTCCGATCCTAAATTTACAAAACATAAAATATTCATGCAAGAAAGATATCTCATACTTTTGTTGTGAAATCCACGTCTGTGATGATAAATGATCGCTCATGCTATGGGAACGGACTTCAAATTGTTATTTTCACTCAAGAGCTGCGTATACATAATAAAATTCAGACTTTTCTGCTAGAACAAGAGTACAACGTTATTCAGAAGTATTTCCTCAAATAAAATTCATTTACGATGTCTTCCTTGCTTGTCGAAATATATAAATCACGCGCGTAAAAAAAGAAGTCGTGACTTTAACCGCTAAAATAGCACTACTTGGTAAATAAAAGCTCTCTTAGAATTTCCTCTTTCACGAAAAGTTTAAAAAGGAAGTAATTAGGCCTCTTCTTTCTTGGATTAGGCAATAAAATGACAGCACCTCTCCAGGACTTAAGTAAATCTTGAAAATGACCCCTCCAGATACGTTTTCTAACGTAAAGAAATGGCGCAAGACATTCATGAGTGGACAAGTCAATGAACACTAAAAGAAATTTCTTTAATCCCGCTCATCTTCTCTTTAACAATTAACACCTACAAGAACCATGGAGTTTCACCTGCATGTAATTACTCGCATGAAAATGTAAAAAAAAATTCGTATTCTTCAGTATCGTGAGAAACATGATCACATGGAGCAGATGCATGTTGTAAGAATTGACAAAACATAATGGAACATTTTGACTAAAGCGTTCAATTTTATATTTGACCCAGAAGAAACTTAAAAAATGAACTGGTCAAATTCAGACTAAACTTATCCCCACAGTGACAGTGCGAAAAAAACGTGTGAAATGTTTCGTCTGATGCGTTACGTTACGTTGCGTTAATGTTGTCTTTGTACGTTAGCTCATGAATTTGAATGAATCAATTCTTTCTACTAATTTTTATACGCGAAATTTTTTTCTCATGAGAATTTTCTACTTCAATGAACTAATCTTTTGACATCCCCAATAATTTATGACATCAATAACTTTTTATTCTGGTGCCATTTAGCGCTGTGCATTCTCACGAGAGAAAAGTGGCTACCCTTCTTTAAATGGAACATCGATATTCGTCTCATAAAGTTAATGTATATAGAAATTGTTTAGTCAGGGCCGAACATTTTGGTCTTTTAAATTGAATTAATAAGTTTAGTTAAGGAGTTTCGTTTTAGGAGAGATTTACACTTTTAGAAGCAAGGACCAAATCAGCAAGGTTTGTTCAGTTCATTGTTCGTTCAGACGTTATTGAAAGCAAACGAACTGGAAATAGCTCTTCAGTAATACACATTAAACAACCCGGATGCTCAATTCTTCGGAGCCTCCGGTTAATTCCCTTTTTCATGGCATGAATTGATTAGCTTCTCACTCGTAAAACGGAGGCCAATTCATTGCTGAACACTTTGCAGTATTTCTTGAACTTGCCTCTGTAATTCGGCAAAACCGCGCTCTTAGGCCCTTCTGGTTATGGAGAGACTTTATTTGGGATGATGGCTTTGCCAAAGATTGTAATGAAGCATATATTATCCTAGTTTCACTTTTAATCTGAGTTCTATGCGACTTTTTGTTGGATCGAACCAGCGAGTTGCAATTTTTCGCCTTTCTTAAAAATATGTAATTACTCTAACACATCTTGTGAGAAACGACGCATTATTCTTTTAAAAAAATGGCATTGATTTTTGAAATATAAACACCACAAATATATTAGCTCATAAGAGCTGCTGTGGCTGATACATATGAGTTATTGACCAAGTGTGAGGTCAAGATGGCTGGATATTGGCCAAGTTCTTTTTTTGCGAGTTTATGGGCCGAGACGGAGTCGAGGTCCATAAACTCGCAAAAAAAGAACGAGGCCAATATCCAGCCATCTTGGCCGAACAAGCTTGGTCAATAAAGGATTTATTATATGGCTTTCGGGGAAATTTTTCTTGCGGGACACGGCGGGTAGTCCCGAGCGGGCAAGATAGCTCCATCTTGCCCGCTCGGGTAGCCAATCACAGCGCAGGATTTGATTCATCTTGCCCGCTCGCGGAGCTTGCCATATAATAATAGGATTTATAGTATTAGTGCAATATCTAGAGGTGAATATTTGAATTGAACATTCTGATTGGTAGAAAAGTTCGGCTTATGACATTATATTTACGTTGAAAATAATATTTCTAACCTTGGTTACCAAGCTTGCCACCTTTGCAGTTTTGGCAAGTAAACATGGTAGACAGTTGATGAATGAAATTTTCATTTATTCGAAAGACATCGCTTCAAGTCCAGGATATTTGAAAGCATGGGGAATTTTTAAAGTGACTACTGTCGCCCTTGGGTCACTTGATGATTTCAAGAACTCGTATTCCAGGCATTTTAGAATCGTAAACACAGTAGCTTCATTGATCGCAGATTGATCGCCAGCAGATCAGAACGAGTTCCCGAAATTTATTTTTCTTCAAATTGAGGCTCTCACCACACTACAGCGGAGAAATTTGAAAACGAGGCTTTTGCTTTGAAAACGCATCAAATGTTTTCCGTCCACACTACGCCGGAGAATTTTGAAAACGTAACAATCACCGGTCATTTTGGATTTGTGTTTTGGGGAAACACGGGCAGTTAAATCACATCATTATCGTGACTTCATTGTTTTCGAAAAGTTCCGTATTCAAGGTGATTTCCACCCACACGCCATTAGTGTGGGTGGAAAACGCGTCCGTTTACACGGACGCGTTTTCAGTTGTAACCGCATATTTTTCGATGCGGTTATGCCTTCCGTTTACATGGCGACGATGGAAGAAATAATAAAACCGCGTCTTTTTGAAAACGCTGTCAAAAGTGGAGCGTTTTCAAAACGATACGGTTTCATGTGCCATGTAAACGGGAGTAATTTAAACATGTCTTTTTAAAAACGCCTTTGATGTACGGACTCCCAGTCAAACTTTTCTGCACTTTTAGCGACTTTCAATGTTCACTTCGCTTTCGGCGAATAATGCTTAAATGAAACCCCTGAATATTCTTTCGACTTAGTAAAACGCCAAAACTTAATATGTTACCAACACCGTAATCGGCGTTAGAAGATCGTTTTGGCTTGGTAAGCTTGAACAGCACCCTGGCTAGCCTACATGAATGTAAATAGCATTTGGGCGAACCTACATTGTGAGCGCAATTGAAAGGGCTACTTACAGCTCACAATTATCGAGAGCTATCCGTTTACGATACTGTGCCATTTAAGCTAACCGGAGTGCCTTAACTTTTAGCGCCAACCTTCCGAAAGAAGATTAATTGCACGCTATTTTTAAAAACATTCCCCTCGTTAAACGTATTTTCAATGTTTGCCTCATTAGCATAAGCGATACAGTTTCTGATAGAGGTACAGAAACATTAGTTCTGAATATTGAAAGAGCACAGCTTGATTCATTGTCCCAATTAAGGATTTTCAGGCCGATGTATTGAACACTTCTTGTGCGATGCAGGTCTAAAAACTCAATTTTTACAAAGAATATGTGAGATCATTGGCGATTTTGCCACTCAGAAATTTTGCAAAGCCAATTTCTCCTCGAATATTACACCCAAAGAGCCAAGAATTTCACCAGTTACTAAGGGAGTTTTACAAGCTCTTTAAATGTCGCCGGAGAAATTTGAAAGCGGAGGTTTCAATCTGAAAACGCATCAAATGTTTTCTGTCCATACTACGCCGGAGAAATTTTGAAACGCAACGATCACCGGTCATTTTGGATTTGTGTTTGGGGAAACTCGGCCAGGAAAATCACGTGATTATCGTGACGTCATCGTTTTCCAAAACGGCTCTGTTTATGTTTTCAAAAATGTTCTACGTCCACGGTTAAAACGCAAAGCCGACGTTTTCAAATTCCACTGGTTTGAAGAGCGTTTTCGAGAGCGTACGTGATCAGAGGCAAAATCGGCATTTAACATTATGCGTAGTAACCCTTATTTTCGCATTCATTTAAAGAAAGTTGTGGGAAAGTCAGAAAGCACCAGAATGATGAATAATATGTGAATAATATTTTATATGATAAAAACTTCATCTACTTCCTACCTATTTTTTTAGGACAGATTAACTATTATGCATTGAAAACTGAAAACTGCCTGTTCATTAGTAACATTGTGTTTCTTTTTATTTAAATTTTCGTATGAAAAAAAAAACGAATGAAAGTATGTTTGTCATTGATAAGTGTTACTTTGGACGACGTTTCCATGTCATAAGAATGACGTGTGAATTTCTATCGATAATTTACACAAAATTGACAGAGCATACAGAAGGCGATAACTAGTTTTCTTTTGGCAAACTGCAGGCTTTAAAACTGATTGAATGTGATGGCTCTTAAATTGTCTTTAATCCTCTCTTTTACCTCTACACTCAAAAATTCAGTGCAAAGGTTCAAAAACTGTTGAAGGCTCCACATTGGGTGATGGTGTTGTTCTTTCAAGTTTTCGAATATTAAATCTTAGGACCAATTTGTGAATGTCGCTGACTGTAATTTTAGCGCTAGCACCACTGATCTCAGTGGTATTACATTATTGAGCGACTATAGAAACAACATGTTCTATTTTGCCGGTTCTGATGGCACTGCGCTGCTTGAAAGCAATTTCAATGACTTTTCTGAGAGTCGAACAAGTAAACATTTGACACGACTGAAATAGAACTTACCAATTAAGCCTTATTTTCAGATTCCAGTTACTTGATGGATAGATCTTTATCCTAAACTTGTTTGTCTAGTAGCTAGTAGATATTGATTGAATTTTAGTCACCAGCAAAAATACGAGCGATTTATCAGGAAAAACGTCTGCACCTAGCAGCTGTTTTATTTTTGTTTTTAATATGGAGGTGAGTTTATTGAATGCGTTTAGATTGGTCGGGTTTTGTTTTAGTTTCCTTAATTTTCAATGTTTGACAATGCGTTCGAGTGTGGATCTTGGCAACACGCGGCGTCGCGAATTGAGAGTTCTTACATTAGAAACAAACCGAAACATAATGATTTCGCATTCGATTCGATGCCCCCTGTTACTTATATGGCTTGCCTTGCCATATTTGGACTGAACATGTGCTTTCTAGTTATATGTGTCTTACATGAAGCAGGCATTAAAATGAATTGAGTTACGTTTCAACGGGTGTCTTGTTGTGCCATCTGCCCCGCCTCCCTTGACAAAAACGTTCAGCTATCGAGTGTGACTTACATTGTGTTCGCTTTATTCACCTAGGCAGAAGAATAGTTAATAACTGGATGAGTTTGAGTAAAATACTGTGGTTTGTCAATGGCGAGTAGATCAGTTATTTGCCAGAACCGAACGAAAGACGAGGAAAATAATTCATCTGCGAAACACTGACAAAACACGATATTTTGCCACAACTGAGATCAATAATTGTTTTATCAATCGATCACCAAGTGTGCTTTCATATTTAAATCACTTTCTGATAGCTCAAGGAAGCGATCTGCCATTTTTTACACAAGAGCGCGGTTACAATTACGCACGAGCAGAATATTATTTGCAGAAAAACACATTTAGACGGTACTACGCATGACCAGACCTTTATTTGTAGGCATTTATTTGCAGGTCACGTGGTGGGGTCTCGCCCAGTGAAAAGGAAGAAAAAATGCATCGACTGATAACAACCTGTAACACATTAGATATTTACTCCTCAGAATAACATCGGACTAGATATGTTGGTATGTTAACTGAGTTGTCTTTGCCAAGCAATTAAAACAGAACAGGACTACTACAACTGTTATTTTAATCAACCGAACAGCCCCGCTGAAGGAAGCTTTGTTGCCTTTTTGCGCCCTTTTGCTTTTTTCTTTTGATTAGGACTTGCATCTTGGTCTGCAGCTGTTTCGCGCTTCGTGAAACTGTCTCCAGTGTTTGTTCCAGTGAAGACCTTGGTCAAACCACCCTTGCCATCTGCAGTTATGGCTTCATTGCTGAGGGACTTTTCTTCTTCAGATATTATTGCCTGGAGATTTTAAATGACTAATTTAGTGGGTCTCAAGGGAGTATCAATTTCTCGGTTGAGAGGGAAAAAAGGGTATTAAAAATCATATATCTTGGAGTGAAATAGGTTTATAAACCCATGAATTTCGTAGAATACAATGTAAGTGACAAACGTGAAAACACACTGCGAAAAGAGAAAGCCAAATGATCGGTTTGTGCACCATTTTATGGAAACGCTTCAGTTCAAACGCTGAGAGAATAGAATAACACATTACGTTAATACTTGACGTGACATACTAAATCAGTTGACTATTCTGCACTCAAATTCAAATTCATCTAGGAATCGCATACATAATCAAGAGAGTTAATACATATCATTTTGATATCCAGCAAACAATTTAGTTGCATTTACAGGGAAACAAATCTGAGCACTTTCGCAAATCATCAGATGCCCGTCATGTTTTCCCTTGGATTTGAACGAAACCCGAGTCTAAACCCAGTTTGCCACTTTAAATTGAAGGAGTACTGGCCTATCTGATGGTGGTTTGCCAGTGGGCAGTTGTCAAAAGCTCACAGAGGGAGAGCGTGTCTTTTTGTGACACCTTTGCTAAGTTAGACACTAATTCACTAAGTAGGACACAAAGTTTTGAATGCTAAAAAAGGGTGATTATGACTGTTAAAAATTGCTAGAGGGTTCTGCGTTGAGAGAGGACCCTGTTGGAGACCGATGTTAAATAGATGAGTGACTGGCCATTCTCCTAGCCAGTAGGGTGATCAAGGGGCGCGAGTCCCCTTAATCGGCCTTCATGCGGCAAATTAAAATTGGCGAACTATTTTTTGGCAAACTTCAAAACGTTGTTGCCTTCACATGACCAACACGCGTCAAATCACGGCACACGGGAGCGGCAGGAAGGAAACGAGGTTGCATAGAATGAATGTCATGGCGTAAAGCCTCCTAGAATGTCCATATAAGTTAAATCACTTTTCTGTTGCTCTTCATTTTCTCTGAGGTTAAAAATGATTCTAAATCAACCTTTCCTCAAGTTTAACTCACCTTCAGGAAATTAACAGAATGAAAGTCAATACGGCGACAGACTGACATATATTCACCAGTCCGCCATGTTGACCTTTGTTTTCTTTCAGAGAAGGACAGCTAAACTAGCCAAAAATTCGATTTAAAACATATTTTAAGAGCGCACACTCATGGTTCTTTGAGTTATTTTGGCCATCCACAAAATTACCTTTAGAAGGAAACCTGAAAATAGTGGCTTACTGAGATTGAAAAACACCAAAAAGATAATAATAGACCATAAAGGAACAAGCTCGGTTAAGGATGGTGAAGATTACAAACGATGAACTTATAAAATTTAGGCTTACCTCTTCAAGATACACAGGGCTTTAAACTTCAAAAGAATCCCGAGGAAAGAGAAAGCAACTCTTAATTTCTTACCAGCTTCTTCATAAAAGTTTCTTATATAGTCAATGTTGATATATAATTATAAGGACATAATGATAGTTCACCTACCTTCTTATTTTCTCCAGAGCAAACGTTGTCACCGATCGAGACTCAACAGAATGAGTGAACTCAAACCGCAGTCAGTTTCTAAAAGCATTTAACTTGTAAATTATTTACAGAATAAATATTCTTACATCAGAAATCATGGCCATTATTTCATAACTGGAAATATTGCCGACTATTTCGTCTGTGTCCGACTCTATTTTACGAACAGCTGAGTTGGTCAGAAAATTAAAGCACTTAACTAAAATGTCAGTTTTTTTCGTTAAGTTCAAATATCTACTGAAGATATCTAAGTAATTGTGTTTGTCAAAGCATCTCTTTATTCCGTTAACCTGTCCGCTAGCCGGGGGCTATTCGGGTTTCCAATTCGGCTGTCGAGCGATAACGTGCGGCCTTTAACTTGAGAACCGTTTAATACAAATTAAATCTAATTTGTTCTTTACATTAAAAACCAAATATAAACTTAACTGAATATTCCTTTGCTGTTGAGTTAACTAATGTAAAGCTTAAATCGATCGTTCTTATTGTAGGTCAGAATAGGAGATGTCGAAAGATCTTCCTTATATGAAACTCTACTGAGTTTATGAGATATGAAACGACCAGAAAGATAGGCTGCAGGTTAACCCCGAGACTTTGCCAGGTTGCCATTTACACACCTGGATAAAGAAGACCTATAGATAATTATCACACCTTCGACAACTCTACCCTCAATCACAAAAAAACTAGAGGTTTATACAAAAAACATTCTGATTTCTAACCTAAACCTGGAATTAACGCCCTCCGTTCACGCTACGCCGGAGGGATTTGAAAACGAAGTTTCACTCTGAAAACGCATCAAATGTTTTCCGTCCAAAAAACGCCGGAGGAATTTAAAAACGCAACAATCACCGGTTATTTTTGATTTGTGTTTGAAGAAAACTCGGTCAGGGAAATCACGTGATTATGTGACGCCATCGTTTTCGAAAAACTCCGCCGTTTTTGAAATGTTTTCCGTCCACACTAGAACGAAAAGCCGGCCGCGGTTTTCAAAATCCTCCGGTTTGAAGAGATTTACTTGAATTTACTTTTGCTTTTCCATTTGCATCTTCTTTCTCAGTTCAGTAATTTTTACGACTGACCTGTTCGTGATCGGGAGTAGCTAGATCGATATTGAAGGTGCGATATTGTGGTTTTGAGCGAGACACTTAAATCTCACAGTGCCTCACTCCACCCACTGAGGTGTGTAAATTAGAGGCAGGGAAATGTGAGGGCAACCTGAAAAAGTGTTTGAGCTAGGTTACTGAATTATAGCCTGTTGTGGTGAATTGTATCAGAATCTGTCACTAGAGGAGGGCTACATGGATTTGAAATTTGCTACCCTGTTGAGGGCAGGATTGTTTACCTATTCAGGGTCCTAACCGAAATTTATAAGACAAGGTAGGAGACGAAGTGTCTTACGAATAGTGTGTCCTATTCGTGTTCCGGTAGAGTCGTTGAGGAGGCGATAGTTGTTGAAGCGTTACGCAAGACACTTAAAACTCTCACAGTGTCTCGCTCAACACAGGCGTGTTAATGGGTGCCAGGAAGGTCTAAGGGCAACCTAACGACATGCTGGGGGTCAACCTGCAGCGGTTCCTTTTATCACATCCTGTCATTCAGTTAAAATATCCCTGGTCGCTTTATACAAATCAAACAAGACGTTCTCAAGCCTTCAGGGTTTCTGACCTACAATTGGAACGGTCGACCTTAATTACCTTAACCACAATAACTCCATATTAGAGGCATAGACATTCCCACTTTGTTCCTTCAATAAAAAGATCAAACTGGACTCAAATAAGTTGTAGAAATCGTCAAACCAATGTTAACCTCCGTCTAAGTTTTCTTTTTATCAGTTATGTGAGTTCTTAAAGACTGTTGGTTTTAATTTCTCGCGATAGCCGAAAGAATATCCCTCGGCTAAAGGAAGGCTTGATGGAAGAGGACCGGCTTCATGGAATTAAGGCTTCCCTTAACAAGCAGGGTTAGTTTGACATTTTCAGTTGATGTTTACTCGAGAAACACAAAGCTGGCATCATTTTATTTTAGTGCTTTAATTTTGTTTAAATTAGCCCTTCCCAGCAGAACTTGAAGTCGCAGACAAATTATCAGCTAAATTTCACGTTATAAAATGACGGTTCAACAAGTCTGCCAATGGTTTATGACGCAAGAATATTCATTCGTAAATAATTTATAAGTTAAGTACTTTTAGAATCTATGTGCCTTTTGATTCACTCACTCTGTTGACCCTCGGCGACAACGCAACTAAAGGGGAAAATCACAATTATAAGGTAGGTAAACTATTTTAAGCTTCATCTCCTTAAAATAGGTATCAATATTGACTGCATTTGGAAATTTAATAAACAGGCTGGTTAAACAATGAAAACTTGTTTTGGCTTTCACGGGATTCTTCCGAGGCCAAAAATGATTTTAAATTGAGGTTTTGTCTTGATAACTGTCCTTCTTCAGAAAATTAAGAAAATGAAAGGCATTATATGTGGTAGACGGATGTCAATTTTTCACATGATATGATATGGAACGATTCTACTGATTATGCAATTCGCTCTAAAAGAATGATTTTGAATCGGAATGCAGAACAGCGAACTGACTGCATACATACATGGTTGCCACAGACATCCCTTTTCAAAATTCTCTGACTTTTACCTGATGAAATTAAAATATCCCAGACCAAATAAATATGAAATGTCAGATGTAGTAGCGGCTACTAACCTCCCCTCGCAGCCGTCCTTTCCATTCGTTCATTGAGACTGATAATGTTTCAACAAATTTTCCTTCTTCACTGATGAAAACATCGGGTAGATTACAGTGATCCCAACTGATTTTTCCAGCCTTCAATGGTATTAAATAAGTCGCAGTAAATTACTTCAATTTCGCCTAACTTTTCTTCAAAATGTCAATTTTCCCTAGCTCATAAGAAAATTCCCTGACTTTTCCATGACCTTGAATAATTTTCCCCTGACCATTTCCTGACTTGTGGCAACCCTGCCATATGCCATGTCTAATATTAACGCCTTATTATCTTATCCTAGCGATCTTTACTTCAAAGCATATTCAGAAAATGCTGCACAAGTGGACTATTTGTCTTGCTCTTTTCGCAGCGTGTATTGAGGTTTGTCACTTACGTTGTGTCATGCGTATTTGATGGGGTGACACCCTTACCACATTTCAGTTGTTCAAAATATGTGATTTCTATTTCAGGCTGAGTCCGCACTTCGCCGGAGTAATTTGAAAACGGAGGTTTCACTCTGAAAACACTTCAAATGTTTTCCGTCCACACAATATCGGATGAATTTTGAAAACACAACAATCACCAGTCACTTTGGATTTGTGTTTGAGTTAAACCCTGGCGGGAAAATATCATGCATGATAAGCGTAGCCTCATCGTTTTCGAAAAGCTTCGTTTTCAAAATGTTTTCTGTGCATACTAAAACGCAAAATGGGCGTTTTCAAATACCTCCCTTGTGAAGAGCGCTTTCGAAAAGTACCGTTTTCCTGACGGATTAAAGTGAACGAAAGGCCTAACCGTAAAAATAAAGCTGCGTTTTCAAATTCCTCCGGTTTGAAGAACGTTTTCGTGACGGATTAGTGTGGACGGTAGGCCTAACAGTAGAAATAAAGCTGCGTTTTCAAATTCCTCAGGGGTAGTGTGGACGAGCCTCGTACTTGACCCAAACTGGTACTCTTTTTAGACATGTGAAATTGGTACGTTTTTCAACTTCAGCTGACCAGAAATAGCTTCCAGTTATAACAAAAAAGCGTTCCAAATTAAGAGGACGCTTCTGATGTAATTATCATATTTTTTAGGCCGTCCCGTTCAGGGGACAAGAGTTTCTGAGCACCGGAGATGTAATTGTGGGCACCAAGGAAGATGCTACGGGACATTTCATGGGATCTCTTTCAGAAGAGGGCTTTAAAAAGCGCGAAACGGCCGCTGTAGAAGACGTGAGCAGAGATAAAATCAAAACAATCAACTGGCAGCTTAGTGTGAAAGGACGCCAAAAAAAGAGACCGCGAAATCCTCCACCGAAAACAGGCTGAGGCTTAGCCGATGAGCCGTGTACTTCTAAAAGGATGACTTGATTATTAAGACATGCATACTGATCGGTCCTTTGCAGGGACGAATCTTAATCTAACTAAATGTACTCACCATAATACTGAAATGAACCAGAACACTGTAATAACTCTAAACGTACGTACCACCGAAAATAAAGTTGTTGTTACGGCTCTTACGAGAGAGAAATAATTGATGGAAAATTATTAAACCATGCCCATTTTTTTTAAACTGAGTTTAATGACAAGATCATCCCTCAATATTTTTTTTCTTTTTCTGTTTTGAAGAATGGAACTAATTCTTTTGTTCTCAGTTTATAGGAGAACTTGAATTGCTAGAATAATCTGAGAGCGCTAGACAGGCGATTGAACTGAACCTTTTGTTAAGTAGAAAAGCCCCAGGCGTCCGCCGCGCGGGGATTGGATTTGTAAAATTATGGGTTAGAAAATAAAAAGGAGTTGAGCACATGGAATTTTATGGCGTGCTGTGTCGGTTCGTGTTACAGTAGATTATAGGTCCTTTCCCTGCCCGAAAGAATATCCGAGGGCCGAAATCAAACTCTATTACAAGGGAGTAGAAATCATAACTATAAAAAACGAATTCATTGTGATTGGCTCTCTGGTGATTGACCCGATCACCTGGGTTTCCAATTACAGGAATCAAATTAAGACTTTCTGAACACCTTGGACGCTTTCCATTCAACATAAACTTTTGGAACTTTCGAAACAGGAGCAAAAGGTACACAAATGTTCAAGGAACGTTTCCGGAATATCCCAAAAGAATTGTCGAAAATGCAAAACGAAATAAAAACCATTCAACAGAAAATTTCGAAATGTGAAAGTTTGGAAGAACATCAAAAAGATGTGGAAACACTACAATTTTTAGGACGTCTGCATCGAAAAGGAAGAGTTTGCCATGAAAGGATACAGAGAACTTTGGAAACAATCTTGCAGATTCTAAGAAACATTTATAGTACGAAAACCGAGATAAATTGACCTGCTATATCGAGATTCGGTTAGTTAAGGTAATTATTACAAGTAAATCGAGGAAAATAAAGAGAACACTTGCAGAGTGCTCACTCACGTGGCCGGCAGCCATGCAAAGTCATTGAAACAAAAGATAGTGTTTACATAAGAAAAAAACTTTAACTCCCAAAGGATTGGTTTGGGATAAGGATATGCACGGGTTTTAAGACACCAAAATGGCTACCGTGACATCACGTGAAAACAGTCTATAATCCTGAAAAACATAACAATCATGTTTAATAGTTTACTAGTGTGTCCTATTCGTGATCGGTTAAAATCGTTGAGGGTTCGATAAAATCTAAAATTCCCGCAAAGCCTCACTCAAACACAGATGTGTAAATATGTACCAAGAAGGTGTGAGGGCAACCTGGTAAAGTGCTGGGGGTTAAACTGCTGTGTTGTCTTTTATTACGTCCTGTCATTCAGTAACAATGTCAATACGTTCTGATCTATTCGGGGTTTCTTACCTATTAGGAAGCTTAAGCAAACCACCGCTACGATAGCAATGACAATTAACGCCACCAAACAAAAGGTTTAATGAGCAAAACAATAGCTGCAGTGCACGTGCATTATAAATCTTCTTACATTGCTTTGCCGTCCGCTGCAAAACAAAAACTGAAATAACCAAGTTCTGCGTAGTCTGAGGAACGAGAAAAACGAAGGCTAACTTTTCATTTTCTTCATTTGGAACTAAATGCTGTCATTGCACATTTAGCCCGAGTACGTTTTTAGAGCCATTGGCGTGCTGAAAAGATCTAGACAATTGCGAATTTCGCTGATAAATATAAACTCATTTTTGACTAGGCGTCGTCCTTAGCGTCGCCGACGTCGTTGCTTAGGCTCCCTATTTTGAACGGTCCAACTTACCTTAACCTTAAATGACTACACAAAAGAAGAATGCCCACGTTAACTTTGTTTCTCTAATATATCGATCAAATTAGATTTATTTAAGCTGTGGAATTCCTGAAACCAACCTCCCTTTAAAGTGAGTTCTTTAAGGCTGTTCGTCGTCGCACGATAGCCTGAAAAATAACCCCCAGCTAGATGGGCACATATTATTTGATATTTTTAGTTAATATCTTTACTTGAAAAACAAAACTGACATCATTTGATGATGTAAGAAGACTTTCCTGTAAATAATTTACATGTTAAATGCTTTTAGAATCCATGTTCCCTCCGATTCACACATTCTGTTGACCCTCGACGGCAACGCAGCTCCGGAGAAACTCGCAACTGAAGGTATGTAAATTATTTTAAGCTTTCTGTCCTTCCTTATGTGGAGGCGATGATTTTTATTTAAGCTAGATAAGAAATTAATAGTGGTTTTCTTTTTCTCGGTATTCGTTTCATGTCAAAAATGACTTTTAAATGGACGTTTCAGCTGGAATAAGTAGAGATGCACGCTTACTCCACTTTTTCGCGTTGGAAAAGAAAGTTTGGTTTGATGACATTAACGGAATGTGTGGGGAAATCAATGGACTCTTTATCACAAAAGAAATAAAGAAGCTTGGACTATGCTCTGTTCTATTGTAAAGCACTTAGGAAGCGGTAGAGCACTCAAGAAGTAGGGAGAAACACTCAACTACGTCTCGTGTTTCCCCCTACACTTCCGTTGTGCTCTACCGCTTCCTGTGTGCTTATCAGAGCACACAGAGAACAGAGAGAACAGAGCACAGTCCAGGCTTATTTATTTGTTAATCAAAATCTTCAATGTTTTCCTGTACAGCTTCTTGTCCTATACGCCACCAACAGAACTTACACGGTCTCCGCACGAGATTGCCATTTAGTTTCAATTTTCGAGTATTTATCGACTAAACTATTTTAAAGTTCTCCCATTTTAGGTTGGTTACCCACATTTCATAAGATAATAGATAACATAACATAAGATAAAATAAGATATGCTTAGCTAAAACCGTGAGCCCCCACAACTGGCCCAGACTTAAAGGGTCAAGGTCTGCGACAGTCCGCGTACCAGCTAGTCTATAGGTATTACACATATTTTTCGAGTTTGGTTGAAAGTTTGGTTTTTTGCAATTTTCAGACCGTTTACGAACCAAAACAATTAATATTTTCCATCCATACAAACCGTGTGGGTCGTCAAATCGCTTCACGTATTTCTTCAGGTAAGAAGTGAAAGTCCCCTCAATGAGATATAAAATAGTTTTTTTATGGCCTGCCAAACAGTATGGATCGTAAAGCTGTTTTTTTCGAACCGCTTCAGTTTTTGAATATTGAACAACCCTCGTCCCCTTCTTCTACGCTTTTCTCCCTTCCCCCAACTACCTGATATAATTAGAAAATGAACAGCTTAAGTGAGTGCCCGCTTCATGAATGAACTTGGTAGACATGAACACAGCGCAAAAGTAAGGTGTGGTTCTGATTATCAGTTCATGTAAGAGACTGACTATAACCTGTACGACGTAACATAAATGCTGGACCACGCTACATAAAACAACGTACCGAGGTAGGAGGCAAGGTGACTTTTGGATTGGTGAGTCCTGTTCGTGATAGAGGGAAGAGTTGTCGTAGGTGTGATCATTGTATTGTGCTCTTAGGCAAGACACTTTAGACACTTTACTCTCACAGTCCGTCACTCCACCCAGGCGTGGAAATGGAGCCAGGTAGTTGTCAAGGCAGTCTAAAAAATAGCAGGGTGGTTAACCTCTTGAGTGGTGACTCGTATCAAATTTTTTCCTTCAGTAGCAATATTCCTAAAATTTGAACGGTTGATTTTACCGTTACTTTAAAGAACTTTGTTTCCTTAATACACTTTCGATAATGGATATATATAGATAGATAGCGAAATGGCTTCGTATGCCACGTCCAACATTGACATGACTTATTATCTTAACCTAGAATTGCTAGAATCTTCATCAAAGCATTTTCAGAAAATGTTGCCCAAATGGATCATTTGTGTTTTTCTTTTCGCAGCGTGTGTTCAGGTTTGTCGCCGGCTTACATTATATTTTACGTAATTTGCGGGGCTGACACCCTTACCCTATTTCAGTCCAAAAGATTTGAGTTTTTATACTCTGCGTCCCACTCGACCCAAAACCTGGCCTTAGTTTTAGACCTATTAAATAAGTACATTTTTCAACCACGGCTAACCAGGAATGGCTTGAAGTTGTAACATGCAGAAGAGCATCTTACACAATCAGTTTAAGCCTCGGTAAATATATTTCTAGCTTTCTGGTTGGTTCACTGAGTCTCGGTTACCAGTCAATATACCTGTGTTCGACCGTATTTCGAAAATGAGCGCGGCACTGAGGTGTCGCTTGAATTGACGTCAACTTTTTCGCAGACAATATGGAAAGTTCTGTAAGGAAAAAATGACTGAAAGCAGCTCGATTCATTGGTAAGCTTTTTATCGCTGAAACATACAGGGAATAATCGGTAATGTCAACCCTGAAACTATAAAAAGCCAAAAACATCACGTTTACCCCTACCCACTTAGAGTTTGATAGCTTCATTTAGCCGAAAGGACTTGTTTAAAATGTGCAACTGCAAAAGCGACGGAATCAAGAAGAAAATGATATGAGAAGATTCCAAAATGGACCAGGAGCCATAATCGGGGACGGAGACCGTAAGCGCGCGCCATTTCAAGTATTGGGGTTGTCCCCATGATATGGGACAATAATTCTATTTTTAGAACAAATTGCGCCATCGCCTGCGGCACACGCGCGTACATGCTGCGAGGATTTTTGCGGATGTCGCGCGGGGGAAATGGCGTCCGAAATTCCCGAAATTTTTCATGTTTTTGGCCCACAACTCAACGCGTTTACGTCTGTTGGAATTTTGCTTAAGTATTTTCTTCGTAAGCTGCTCCAGTTTGAGTGAAGGAAGACAGTGTCGAATTTAGGTATGTTTCGCTGTAAGCTTATATATATCGCTGACCAAGTTGTGTTCCGACGGATGCTTCTTTTACATGAGCTGTACATTACTCTACTTTAAATTTCACATATGTTGAAGATTAACAGATTTTCCATTACACAGCAAAAAAACTAGCTGGATATATTTAGATATAGCAGAGCTTCAGGACTTCATAGTTTCCTAGCTCCTCTCGCCACACGCTTGCGAGCAATTTCAGTCTATCGCGACCGAAAAGTAAAACAAAATAATTGCTAGTTTGAGTTTCGCTTGAATTGTAAGCAACGCTTGATGTTTCATCAAGGCCCAATAACTTCACTTCCGTATATACTGCTCAGTTTTATCCGTGTATAAATCCAGTAAATTCTCTGTTGTCGATGAATGAGAGCGCCCGCCGATGCGTGTTTTGTACAGTCAGTAAACATGACAAACTGTACTTCCGCCGCACTTTCGTGTGAAAGCGTACATCGAACTCAAACAATAACTCTATAGTTTTTAAATATGTTTAAGATCGATAAATGTTTGAGAACATATTAAAAGCTAAGCTGAAAGTATGTGAATAAAGCAGAAATAATCAGCAAAGTTACGATGACGCTTTCTTTAATCAACTTGGAATAACGATTTCGATTTTGTTGATCGAGTGATCAAAACTGCTTGTCTATTTTCATTTTCGCAGTGTAAAACTTCACTATGCTTATGTTGAAGAAACACACATGATGTTAGTTGCCTTTTTTGCGTTCGTGAAATTTGTTACAGCATCTCAGCAAAAAAGATAACGAAAGAAATCTTTGTCAAGATTTGTTGACAACTGAAAACACCGACTCGGACTTGAAAGTGCACGAGCTGCATTATGCAAATGAGCTAATTGTACGCGTCAGACTTTCCTTTCAAAAACTTTTGCAAACTCACTAAACAAGCAGAAACAATGAGAAACCGTCCAACCAGGTTTTGGTTCTGATGAACCATTGTCTGAGAAACTCACAAATTAGCTCGGTACCAGAGTAGAGAGTTTTCTTGCTATATTCTTAAGTCAGAACAAACGCAAAAACATACGTGTAAGCTTACAACTAGCGTGAGCAGATATTATTCATTCCCAGCGCGAGATTGAAGTCTTGTTTTCGACCCTGAAAAACCCACCTTTTCCGTTAGCTCAGAGCATAAAACTACATATAAGCGCCCTGGTTCGTATTCCCTGCCTTATTCCCTGCCATCGCTGCGAAAAATACGCAAGAGACTCTCTCAACTCTCACCATTTGATCACACAACGTGACAACATCCACGCGAGAGCCCCCGACATGTGCGTGAATCCGCGCGGATATATGACGTCAGGATGGCGCAATTTGTTCTAAAAATAGAAAAATTGTCCCATATCATAGGTGCGCGCGAATCCCAAGACTTACGGTCTCCGTCCCCGATTATGGCTCCTGAATGGACATAAAATCGGTTAGTTAGTTAAACAAGTTTTCGGCATAAAATTAAGCTGAGCACTCCATTAAAATTTGATACTTTACATTTGTTGCTCGGAATCGATCGAGTTCAATGAAGTATAAAACAGGGGGGATTTCTTGATGACAGTCGGGCAAACAGGAAAACTCTTAGTTGATTGCTTTTTAGCAATTCCACTTCTTCGGATCTTCCCCTCGTAAACCTTTTGTCGTTTGTCACCGATTTTCCTGCAGAATGCGGACAACTTCGGAGGTTTGATTAGATGAAAAATATTTCGTAAGAAAACAATTTCTATGTCACTTGCTTTCCTGACAAGTTATTTTTTCTTTCTGACATGTTTCATTCAATTCAAAAAGTGAACAACGCGCAACAAATTTTCCCGCCTTTTCGTGCCATCACTTCGGTTAGATCTAATTGAAATATCCACCCGCCTCGTTGGATCCTTGTTGGATACGGGGTGATTATCAAAATTTCTCATGTCCAGCGTTATGCACCTCGTTTATTTTTTATCCCGTCCGTGCAACGGACATGTAAGTTTATGGAATAATTGTTAATTATTCACTTTTTAGGAAATACCGTTCGTTTAGGAAAGATTCTGGGCATTGGTGCTGTAACTGCCCATGTCAAGGAGGCTGCTACGGGCAGTATCTCATAGAAACTGTTCCTGGAGAGAGTTTTGCAAAGCGTGAAACGGCTGCTGAGGAAGACGTGGACAGCGATGACAACCAAAACAACAAAGGGCACCATGGAGTCGCAAGTGATTTTTGGAAAGGTCGTGGAGGTCTAAGCGCGAAAGGTCGCAAAACCAAGAAACCGCAAAGAAGTGACCAAACGGTCTACTTCTAAAGCAATGGCTTGATAAAGAACAGTGCCTGTAATGAAATGCAAACTTATCGTTCTTTACAGGAAATGAATCTATATCTAAAATAACAACTGGTAATAGTTATCACTTAAGCTGCGCCCGCTTTTTTTAATTTCTGCTGATTAAATTTTTTTTTTTGGTAACCTATATGACTCATACTGTTTCAGTAACTTAGGCATCTTACCATGAATATGATCCAAACAATCAACCAAGTTAACTAAACCAACACATTCCGCTTAATTCATTCTATCACATGATATTCTTTACATAATATTCTCACGAAGCATTTACAGCAGAGCAGTTTACCATATCTCGTTAGAAAGGACACAAAAAGTACTTTCTGAAAAAAAGGTTGCCTTCATTCAAACTAATGTTTCTTTTACAAAAATTTCACTCAGTAGAACTTAATGGGGAAAAAAGTTTAAAAAATTATAGCGAAACAAAAAATTATGTCAAACTACTCTGTTATTCCATATTGATGCTGAAACAAACCATTTGTCTTGATATACGAGCAAACGTATCTCGAAAGCAGAACAGAAGTCAAGATTTTTTTCCGAGGTGTAAACAGAAGCATCGCGTTTCAGTCACCATATATGCAAATTAAAGTTAAGCTTTCGGTCCTCAGCGAAAACGCAGCAAAAACGCTGCAAAACATAACACTTACATTTGGATGCCCGCAAAGTCACCCAGCCGTCACATGAGCTCTACGCCACGTAAGATTACTCAATACAGGCGGCCCAAGCTCACAATGCGAGGAGTTTTTTTTTTTTTTTTAGTCTTTATGCGAACGTTCAGCGCGCGAAACGTGACACGGTTACCGCCGACATCTACTATTACATAACGACCGAGTTTGGTTACGGGAAACGTGACCTTCGCCTTGCAGTATGTGGTGGTGTTGTGTTACAACGGTTTGAATTTATAAAGGTTTGTATGGGGAAAAACGGTAATCGACATTATAGCTGAAATTTCGGTATTTTTGCAATAAAAATGACTCACCTCAATGCCTTGTTGTCTTTTCTATTGTCATCTCGCTTCTCAGCTCGATCCGAGGCTATTTAAGCAAGTTGTCGCTTTTTGGTTTTCCTCTACTAAGAAAGAGTAAAGGCTACACACTCGATTCTGGACTGACCCCCGCAAGAAGCGAAAAAAAAACACTGAAATCCCGCCAGCCGCCCCAATTCCTCCGCAGAATCATAGTACAGGTTTAAGCGCTCCCTTGCAGTTAAATTCCAAACCAAATTCATCTCCACAGCGCACGATACAAAGCTCTGAATCGAAGAAAGCTGACCATCCGGAATCAGTGATCATGCTGCCGGCACCATTTGTGGACACATTCGAAACCCGAGCGGAATGCCGGGCTAACAAATTGACCCTGACCAGGGGAAGGGAGCGCACAGTTCTCGACAAGCCAGGTACTTTGAAACGCCTTGTACGCGAATTACAAAATGCGATTTAAAAATTTACACAGCGAATATTACTTACCACGTTTTCCATTGAAAATTCGAAGACATCCTTCAAAGCAAAGCTAGTTAAAACTTTCACGGACAATCCAACGATTAGATTGAGATTGCCGGTGCGAACGAAGCACTTTTCTTCAAAATTTGTAAACACGTCTAGTCGTTGCTTTGATTGGCTTGTCACAACAATGCTCGGTCGGCGGCCTGGACAAAAATCTTCCCAGAGGACCGTGGAGCAGAGTGCCTGGCTTGTCGAGAACTGTGTGCTCCCTTCCCCTGGTCAGGGTCAATTTGTTAGCCCGGCATTCCGCTCGGGTTTCGAATGTGTCCACAAATGGTGTCGGCTGCATGATCACTGATTCCGGATGGTTAGCTTTCTTCGATTCAGAGCTTTGTATCGTGCGCTGTGGAGATGAATTTGGTTTGGAATTTAACTGCAAGGGAGCGCTTAAACCTGTACTATGATTCTGCGGAGGAATTGGGGCGGCTGGCGGGATTTCAGTATTTTTTTTTTCGCTTCTTGCGGGGGTTAGTCCAGAATCGAGTGTGTAGCCTTTACTCTTTCTCAGTAGAGGAAAACCAAAAAGCGACAACTTGCTTAAATAGCCTCGGATCGAGCTGAGAAGCGAGATGACAATAGAAAAGACAACAAGGCATTGAGGTGAGTCATTTTTATGGCAAAAATACCGAAATTTCAGCTATAATGTCGATTACCGTTTTTCCCCATACAAACCTTTATAAATTCAAGCCGTTGTAACACAACACCATCACATACTGCAAGGCGAAGGTCACGTTTCCCGTAACCAAACTCGGTCGTTATGTAATAGTAGATGTCGGCGGTAACCGTGTCACGTTTCGCGCGCTGAACGTTAGCATAAAGACTAAAAAAAAGGAAAAACTCCTCGCATTGTGAGCTTGGGCCGCCTGTGTGTTAAACTGACTTTAGAGATTCACTGCTGACAAGATAGCCCTGAGCAAAGACTGTACAGTTGGACCCCGCTATTTCGAACTGGGTTATTTCGAATTCCTCGTTATTTCTAGCCTCCCACAAAAGGAAGGAACGCGTGACGAGCCTTAAGAGCGTCAGTAGTGAAGGGCGCATGATAGAAGCCTTTCTGAAGGGCAGCCATTTACATAAAGTGGGCAGACATAATACGACGACGTTACAAAGCATGATAACGTGGCGCGAGCGAGAAACTTCTTAATTTATGCAGAACATGTCTGGGCAAGTAAGTAAGCTTCGATATCAACTAAACACGAAATTTATCTATATTTTCAACCAAAAATGTACATTAGCAACTGTCTACAAAGAACGAACACACCAAAGCTAGTAATGATTGAAACCTACGTACAGGTCATCTGGTATACTCTGCGTCGCATACAGAATTGATAAGGGCTGATATGAACTAATTTAACAACTTTTGAAAAAATGAATCCGAGCCATAAAACTAAAAACATACATTAATCAACGCGGAAAAGATCTAGTCATTGAATCAACCAGTTATTCTGAAATACATCTTACATGCCGTTAGAATTTCCCGTAGATCCCGGGCAGGAATCGTTGCAAAACTTAGAAAGTAAGTTGTTTGTGTTCGTCGTCATCCGGAAACTCTGCTGGATCAAGATCCATTACGTGTGCAATACACTTGTAGGCAATCAACACCACAGTATCTTTGGTTTTGAACACAGTTCCCTTGGACTCCTCCAATACCTTGACTTTGTAGTGGGCTTCTATCCCGTAAACTTTGTCTCCGACTCGTTTCACCATTATGCGCTCTTGCCAGCGAAGGATCTCTTTAAGATCATCAGAGGAAGTCATGGTACTCACCAACTTGGTCGCCGTCTCGACGAGAAATCCCATAATGGGGAAACCACCGAAGATTCCTTGGATATCACGTGTGATTTGTTCTTTATCTGTCAACTGGCTGTATCGCATCAACAGCGCGTCTTGCTCCTGGCAGACAGTGTGATGGACATTGCTCCTAAAGGCGGATTCGACTGTGATCACCTCTTGTTTGAGCTCCTCAAGTTGATTTTCGAGCCGACCGATAAGTCTTATTCTTTTGCTTTCGTCACTTTCTACGACTTTGACAATTTCCTTCGGGGTTTGTTTGGACGAAGACGAACCCATGGTTGACTAAAATGTTTTCAATGGACAAGAACACAACAACTGTTTCTCCGAATCTCTGGGTTTGACAGGATCATTGAACAGAGGGCGCGACTAGTTCCTTTTATGGTACAGTGACGTAGGCTGGGACAATAGACTCGTTGCTATGAGTGACGCAAGAGCTACGTTGTTGTCATTAGGAAAACGTTCGATAGACCGTCGCTTGTGCCGAGCAAAGTCAGACGAGAAAGATTTAGTAGTTGGCTAGTTTTTCTCGAGAAATCAAATACTGCACTTTCGTCATCACTTATCGTTCAGTTTAAGAGCGTGTCCATGGGTGCACCAGGCAAGTCTGCTACATGCCATCTCACCGATTTCAATGAAACTTAGCCAGTATAAAGGGCCTACGCCAAAACTCAGAAAGACACATTGGTTTCGGTTTTGGATCTTTCAGGGGGGAAGTAGGTCACCCCCTCCCCCTGGTTTTACTAGATTTTTGTCAAGAAAATTGCCTCAATATAGGCAAAATGTATGAAGCTCTCAGAACAACTGTATTCAACAGATTGCTACCAGGTTTTGTACACATATTGGTATATCTATAGTGAATGCAAGAACCAAGTAACACTCTATTTGATCAGCCGCTTGTCAATCAATGGACATAAATACGTGACTGTGTTTTTAGACCTTCAAATATTTGACGCTTTTAAGGTCAAATATCTCCCCTTGCCAAAAAGGTATGACACTAATTTCAACGTTCCTTTGTCCATCGATCATTTATCTTTAAAAAACAGTTAAAACATCTTTGGGCACTGCCGTATTTTCGCTTCGAATGCCACTTGAAAACTGCACTAAAACAAGCTTACTTTAACCCTATCCATCATACAATGCTGGCAAAAGCGGCCACTAAAGAAAATAAATCGACATTTACAAATTTCTTTAACAAGAAAGCTGCACCAGAAGGAAAAGTAAGGCTAAAAGGTTTCGAGATTTTGAGAAGAAATTGATGAGATTACGCGTTTTTAGAGATATGTGTCATCAAAATATCGGATCACTCACGGTTTCCGGTAAACCAGGCTAATAGGACTCGACAAAAATCGTCTCGATATAATGTGTGCTCGATATGCAACGAAGACGTGACTCGTTTAAAACGCCAGGCTCGTTCTTGAAATTTTCGGAAAACGAGACTTGTTTTGACGGAAAACTATTCAAAGAAGAAGACTCGTTCGGAGTGTTCGGAAAACGAGACTTGTTAAAACGAGACTCTTTTGAAATAACGAGACTCGTTCGGAAAAACGAGACTCGTTTGGAAAACGAGACTCGTTTGGAAAAAGAGACTCTTTCGGGAAACGAGACTCTTTCGGGAAACGAGACTTATTCAAAAATCGAGACTTGTTCGTGAAACCATTTTTGTTCGTGAAAGGAGGCTAGTTAATTACTAAGTTCTTTTAGGTAAATTGACAACCCGATCAATAGACTGAGTTTGATTTTAATTTCAATGTTAATTGTAAAATTTAAATATTATGCAAAAGTTTTTATTCGCAATCTTACAAACTATATAAATGCTAACCAGAAACTGTAACTTTAAATAATCTTAACCTTGAAGCCACACGCGTAGGCTCTCACACGCTTGCCCGGTTCCTTCTGCCTGTGAAATTAAATCTTGCTGTTCCTCTTGATAGGAAATTGTCATAGGTTTTTATAAACAGATGGGTAACGCCCCTGAGAACCACATCATTATAGGCTAAAAGCGATAAAGGCGATTTAAAACGCTTTGTTCCACCAATTGCAAGATATTTTGCTTACTAAAACATTACAACAATAAAACATTTTTGAATTACTCCCTAGACACTACGTACAATCTGCGACAAAATTCAGTAAGCACCTTTTTAGGCCGAACTCAAAAATGAACTTTAAAACCAAACACACCTCGAAATACAATACTCCAACCCTTTCCTACATTCAATGTTGTACAAGCACAAATGAGGAAAAAACTAATTTATCAGGGGAGAGTCGGTCAAATTTAAGGGAGTCGAGTCTAAAATAATATAAAAATATTGTGATCTCAGCGGCAATGTGTGGGCTATTGTGTGGCAGATTGTAGGCCCATCTTTCTTTCAGACGATATGCTGTAAAAATTATCGCAATGATTTAAAAAATGATTGACAGGCCTAACACGACTCCCACTGTTTCGTGATAAACGGTCTTTGACCTTTAGAGTTTAGCTCTAACAAGTATGTCTTTCAGAGATTTTCCTCTCCTGTAGGAGATGAAAGGAGGGTCTCTGTATATTTCTCTAAGCAGAGGTTGATCTTGGATTAAATGCCATTTGCTCATTAAAATGCTTTTAAGATTGGGCACTGATGGATTATATTGTGTGACAAAAGGCAATAATCTCTTTTGCAATTTTGGTTTCTGTTGTAGTGCCGACTTCCTGTTTTTAAATTCGATTTCTGCGAGGACTTTGTTGACCAGTTTCTCTGGATAGCCTCGAACACGCAAATTTGATCTGAAATTTTTGATCTTTTCTTCAAAACTTGTTTTTGAAGAGTTTGTTCTCAGAAGCCTAAGTGCTTCACCTTTTATAAAACCTTTTTTCACACCTGGAGCGTGACAGTACGTCAAAGTACATAAACACGCGTTATGTCTACATTTGTGTAATCAAAAGCGCTCGAGCGCATCATAAAGAAGTTTACGGTAAATAATTCTCAAAAATAGCTTTTCTTCATTTCAACTGAGTTGATATTAGGCCTGTTCAATCCAAACCAATTGGGTAAGATTTTTAACAGCCGTAAGTCGTGATCATTAGCTTAGATCTCATCAGATCTAAAACAATCACGCGTGGGAAATTTGAGAGAAATCAAACATTTGTTGCGTCTGAGAAAGTGCTCATTTTAGCTCGTACTGGTTTGTTTGGTCATTCTGACGGCCGCGATTTCACAATATGCCCCAAGCATCGTGCAGAACTTGGGGTGAGATTCAGACCTTCAATAAAATGCCGGCATCCTCTTCACGGCAATCGGAGACGCAAGGTTGAGAGGGGAATAAATCTGAAAATGGCAAAAGAAATCAAAGCAAAGTTTAACACTGTTGTTCCATTTTGTGCAGGTAATTTTAGACTGTATTTTTTGTACTGATTAAAGTAGTCGGATTGTAAACTATTCTTGAAATAAAAAAGTTTGGAGGAGCAATCTACTTATTAGGCGGTTATCTAAAATCAATTTTCCCAAGAAGTCGGGTATGCAAATGAAGTTTACTTAAAAAGATAAATCCTATCACTTACTAGGTATATGCAGGTACTGTTGAGGCGCCCATACAGATAATATGGAAGAGGGTGAGCCACCCTCTGAGATCCCCACCGAGACACGGGGATCCTGTAGTCCCTTCGAAATTTCAGCTAGGCAAGAGGGGGAGTCTATGGATTAGACTCTAGTGATATATATACTGGGCAGGGAACAACAGCCATTGCGAACAATTGAGATGTTCTAAGTGAGATGTTCTCCTGTCAAGAAGAAGGATGCATCAAGACGTTCAAGTCATTCGCCGCCCTCCAAAAACACCTGGACGTCGGGAAACACATGGTGAAGCTAGCAAAGGAGTCCGCGTACGACGAGATCAAACGGAAATGGACGGAGGTGTGTCATTCCGTAGGTGGTGGTTACGTTCGTGGTCAGACATCAGCCAGCAGTTCTGACGACCAATTCCCCCGCCCTGGCTAGCCAAGTGGAACACGGATGGGTTCTTCGGAGAACACGGAAATCAGTGGCCTTTTCGGAAAAACCGAAGAGCTATCTGTTAGATATGTTCTGGATGAGAGAAGAAACTGGTAAGAAGGCAACCGCTTCCGATGTGGCTTTTAGAATGAAGTCTTTAAGAGACGAGACTGGTCAGAAAATGTTCACCAAGATCGACTGGTTGACAGAGCAACAGATCGCTCGATACTTTAACCGACTTTCTGCCCTGAATAAGAGCGGCCAACTACAAAGGACCAGCTCTGTAAGTATGAATGAGGACGAGGAAGCTGATGCCGATGATCTTGCTGCTGAGGCTGAAACTGTCCGAAGAAGGCAGCAGATAAGGAGAGAACTTGAACTTTAGATCATTAGTTTTGATAGGGGTGCAATTATCACCTTGTAAAGAAGTAGGAGGGAGGGTCTGGATAGGACGTTAAAAATGCCAGTTGTAAATGTAACTTTTGACAATAGACCATTTTACAGCTGTCTGCTCAGTGGCCTGCACGGATTTTGAATGGCAGCGAGGCTGCAGATGACCTTTTCTTGATAAAGACCTCACTGCTTTTGTTGTGTAAATCAAGTTGTTCGCATGCTCACTAGTTGGCAATGAGGACCGCAGAGAGGTCTATATCAAAGCAAGGTCACCTCCAGCCTCGCTTGCATTCATAGGCCAGGTAACTAAGCACACAATTGTAAAATGACCTATTCATCATTGGTCGGTGCCATCTATCAGTTGATTTTAATTTAGCTTAATTTTGTTTTGTCGGAACTGATTTAGGTGAAAAGTCACAAGAGATAAGAACACAATACTAGTTTGTAAAAATAATAACTTCTTAAATAATTAATATTAATTAAAAATGCAGAATTATTAGCCAAATAGGATTAGATTAAAAGAGCAATCAAGTGTTTTATTAGAGTGGTTTTTAATTTGAGCGTCGAAAAGTAATTGGTTTTGCATCACTTTGCTACACAATTGACTCAAAAATCTCGCGCCACTTTCTTATTCAGTCCCAAGTAAAAGCAAAACCAATGCTGCCCCGTTCTAACGCGCTTTCTCCTGTTTTACCTCTGCGTCAGTTACATGTTATTACTTCGATTTTGATTGGTTCACTGTATTGTTTGTGTCCTTTGTGATTGGCGAGAGTGATTACTTTGGTTTTAACTTTACGATACTCAATTAAAACCGCTCTTGTTGTCAGTAAAACGGACTACAAATGTCAGTAGCCCGTTACATTTTAAAGGCGATTTTTCAGTTGTTAGTGAAAATTTTAGCAATTTGTCAGTTGTCACTTAATCCCGCCCAAACCCCCAGTCTGATATGGATTGTTGAAAGAAAGCAAAAAAGTTAGCCCTACCTTCCCTCCGTAGCTAGGGAAGACTACAAGTGGGAAGGTACTGATAGAAGTGAGCTAGAAAAAATGTAAATGTTTACTGCTAATCTAACTTTTTTCAAATTCACTATCTTTCCCTATGCGAACAACTGAATATGACTGAAGAGTCGACTGAAGATGCAAATGGCGGGAAACACGTGGAGATCTGCTGGTCAACACATTGCTGGCTCAACCTTTATGTAACGCAATTCAACGCTGCCGATCCAGAGAGATACAGATTTAGTCAGAACAACATGTATTTAAAAAAAAAATGCGGATATATGCCGGCCAGAAAGTAGATAAATGTACTTATAGAGATTTGTAGAACATTCTGAAAGCGTTTCTTTACTGAAGGGATGAACAATTTGTTGGAATTCTGAAAGGTTGTCAGGTCACGCTACAAGTACTTCCCGGAGGCAATTTTCGATGGTGGTAACCCGTGGTAAGTGACAATAATAATACAATTGCAGTCTTTTCCTCTAGAATTATGCATGGTTGAACCAACGAATTTGTTAGAACTGTATTTCCTTTTTAGTCAGTAAAGGAAGATTTCCTCGTAATGTCATTTTTAGCTTGTGCAAGTTTATGTTGCTGCACACTAGCTGGGATGTACTTGTCAACAACAACTCGGCATGTGACCCTGAAATCTCCTCAGGGCATTATAAACAGCACGACCTCTTGATAATAAACAGCTGAACGAAAGACTGAAAAGTGTTTTATGCCGTACGAAAGCCAACAGCTGATTTTGCGAGCAAATCTCGAAATAACAAACGTCAAATCACAAACACTGCGATTTTACTATCGATATTTTGGTGACACGTATCTCTAAAAACGCGTAATCTTCAATTTCTTCTCAAAATCTCGAAACCTTTTGGCCTTACTTTCCCTTCTGGTGCAGTTTTCTTGTTAAACGAGCTTGTAAATGTCGATTTATTTTCTTTAGTGGCCGCTTTTGCCAGCATTGTATGACGGATAAGGTTAAAGTAAGCTTGTTTTAGGTGCAGTTTTCAAGTGGCATCCGAAGCGAAAATACGGCAGTGCCCAAAGATGTTTTAACTGTTTTTTAAAGATAAGTGATCGATGGACAAAGGAACGTTGAAATTAGTGTCATACCTTTTTGGCAAGGGGAGATAATTGACCTCAAAATCGTCAAATATTTGAAGGTCTAAAAACACAGTCGCGTATTTATGTCCATTGATTGACAAGCGGCTGATCAAATAGACTGTCACTTGGCTCTTGCATTTACTATAGATATACCAATATGTGTACAAAACCTGGTAGCAATCTGTTGAATACAGTTGTTCTGAGAGCTTCATACATTTTGCCTATATTGAGGCAATTTTCTTGACAAAAATCTAGTAAAACCAGGGGGGGTGACCTACTTCCCCCTTGAAAGATCCAAAACCGAAACCAATGTGTCTTTCTGAGTTTTGGCGTAGACCCTTTATACTGGCTAAGTTTCATTGAAATCGGTGAGATGGCATGTAGCAGACTTGCCTGGTGCACCCATGGACACACCCTTAAGTATTAATGTAGCTTTCATGTCACTCTAGCTGCAAATCTATTTTCTACCGTAATGGTCTTTCGTCGCATTTAAGACCTCCATGTCCAATTTTGACTCCCGATATTTCTTGAGGATTATATCTTTAAAAGCCACACATCAGCGAAACAGTACTGAGTCGGCTTCTCGCCCTCGATTTACAATATATGCCTAAGCGTTATGCATTGGTCACTGAATTTACAAAAAGTGTCGCTTTCTATTAATTGACAGGAAGTGAAGGAGCGTTGTATCGGACGAAGTTGTGAAATTAGCCTCAAGCCTACAACTCCATTTTCCGTGTCAAAATGGATTACTTTTCTTTGGCAAAGAATATGAATTAAGTTCAAAGCAAGATAAAATTTGCCACTCGTTCACAAACAGTAATCACAAAGGAATACTAGACGACTTTTATCCCTCAGGCTCTGCTATAGTTCGAGCGAGAACTTTCTTAGAAAGCTTAATCACCGATTGACATACGAACTCAAGCAATGAGACATTGCATCTGACAATGCAGTTACAGGATGACGTTTAGTAAAAGCGGTAACAAAACATTGCTTTAACAAGGCTTATCGGTGCTGTGTTTGTGCACAGCGCTGTTGTAACAAGTTATCGCTAGGAGAGGAAGCGAAACCGCCATGTTATCTACAAGGACGTAACAGTTAGTTCTAAGAAATGAACAGACTGAGGATGGTTATCTGATTGACCTTCGTAGTTTTTTGGGGGGCGTAAATATTGAAATAACCATCAATAACTCAGAGAGTTTATTTGTGAGCTCACTATACTATTCTACAAATGGCAGAACAAATTCCGCAAACATTACTGAACATCAGTGTGAGACGATTGCTAATTTTTTTCATACGCTTGAAGATAGAAACTAAATCTACAAACCCAATCTACCTGATAGTATTCGGTGAAATAAATTTAAAGTAAGAACTAAACTTCGGCCGAGAATTCTTCATGTATATTAGAAGCTGTCTATAAAGAACGAGCACACCAAAGCTAGCAATGATTGAAAGCCACGTACAGGCCATCTAGCACACTCTGCGTCGCATACAGAATTGATAAGGGCTAAACTTTTGAAGACATGAATCCGAGCCATAAAACTAGAAACATACATTAATCAAGGCGGAAAAGTTCTACTTATTGAATCAACCAGTTACATCTTACATGCCGTAAGAATTTCCTGTAGATCCCCGCAAGGAACCTTCGCAAAACTTAGAGAGTAAGCTGTTTGTGTTCTTCGTCATCCGGAAACTCTGCTGGATTAAGATCCATTACGTGTGCAATGCACTTGTAGGCAATCAACACCACAGTATCTTTGGTTTTGAACACAGTTCCCTTGGACTCCTCCAATACCTTGACTTTGTAGTGGGCTTCTATCCCGTAAACTTTGTCTCCGACTCGTTTCACCATTTTGCGCTCTTGCCAGCGAAGGATCTCCTTCAGGTCATCAGAGGAAGCCATGGTACTCACCAACTTGGTCGCCGTCTCGACGAGAAATCCCATAATGGGGAAACCACCGAAGATTCCTTGGATATCACGTGTGATTTGTTCTTTATCTGTCAACTGGCTGTATCGCATCAACAGCGCGTCTTGCTCCTGGCAGACAGTGTGATGGACATTGCTGCTAAAGGCGGGTTCGACTGTGATCACCTCTTGTTTGAGCTCCTCAAGTTGATTTTCGAGCTGACCGAGAAGTCTTATTCTTTTGCTTTCATCACTTTCTACGACTTTGACAATTTCTTTCGGGGTTTGTTTGGACGAAGACAAACCCATGGTCGACTATAATGTTTTCAGTGGAGAAGAACACAACAACCGTTTCTCCGAATCTCTGGGTTTGACAGGATCATTGAACAAAGGGCGCGACTAGTTTCTTTTATGGTACAGTGACGTAGGCTGGGACAATAGACTCGTTGCGATGAGTGACGCAAGAGCTACGTTGATGTCATTAGGAAAGCGTTCAATAGACCGTTGCTTGTGCCAAGCAAAGTGAGACGAGAAAGGTTCAGTAGTTGGCCAGTTTTTCTCGAGAAATCAAATACTGTACCTTCGTCGTCACTTATCGTCCAGCTTAAAGTGCCACTAACCCCCAATTTTTTTTTCGCTAATATAAACGGCCTTTTTCTCCTGATCACCACTCGCTGTAGCTATTTTTGTTAATTTTCTATGAATTTTTAAAGTTTGTAAATTGGCCCTTTTCCATGTTCACGACCGAGGAATAGCGGAGAATGGGACGAGTTGGCTTTGACGTCACTTCGTTCATTTTACGTTGCTTTACTTTAAAAAAAAATTTCCAAGTTTCACTGCCGGACACGGAGTATTTTAAGAAACCTGTCCGGCTGCCGGGCATGTAGCCACAGCGAACAGTATTTTTTTTCTGAGAAGAATGTATGCGAACGCATGGGCTTAGTTGTGTTTATGTTGGGCCTAGTTGTGCTTTGTTGTGTATTACTGTGCTTAGATGAAAGGCAATACAGGTGGATGATGACGAACGAAGTCAGATGAAGCTGGACGAAGGTAAATAATGTGAGATGGAGTTTCATGAATTAGGATTTAGTTAGATGAGGGTGACTGGAGATACATGTGGATGAGGTTAAATAAAGTTACACGAGGGTGGATGAAGCTGGATCGGATGAAGTTACACGAAGTTCCTATCTCAGGGTTCGAGATTATAAAGTTCGCCAATAAAAATGGCGGGAAATGAAGGTGGATGAAGTTAGATGAAGGCAAATGAAGGTAGATGAAGTTAAATGAAGGCAAATGAAGATGGATGAAGCAACATGAAGGGAATTGAAGTTGGATGAAGTTAGTTTTAGGCAAATGAAGAGGAATGTAGCAACACGAAGGGAAATGAAGTTTTGTGAAGTTAGATAAAGGTGAATGAAGGGGAATGAAGCCTCATGAAGGGAAATGAAGGTAGACGAAGTTAGATGAAGGTGAACGAAGGTGGATGGAGCTAAATGAAGGTGAATGAAGGTTAATGAAGCTATATGAAGGAGCATGAAGGTGGATGAAGTTAAATGAAGGTGAGTGAAGGTGGATGAAGTTAGATGCAGGTGAATGAAGTTAGATGAAGGGGAATTAAGGTGGATGAAGTTAGATGAAGGTGAATGAAGGTGGATGAAGTTTGATCATTGTGGATGAAGTCAGATAAGGGGAAATGAAGGTGAATTAAGCTATATGAAGGGAAATGAAGGTGGTCGAAGTTAGATGAAGGTGAATGAAGGTGGATGAAGTTAGATGAAGGTGAATGAAGATGGATGAAGTTAGATGAAGGTGAATGAAGATGGATGAAGTTAGATGAAGGTGGATGAAGGTGAATGAAGTTAGATGAAGGTGAATGAAGGTGAATGAAGTTTGAATATTGTGGGTGAGGTCAGATAAAAAAAGATGAAGGTAAATGAAACTACATGAAAGGAAATGAAGGTGGATGAAGTCAAATGAAGAAAAATAAAGGTAGATGAAGTTTGATTATTGTGGATGGAGTCAGATAAAGGGAAATTAAGGTGGATGAAGTTAAATGAAGTGAGTTGAGGTAGGATGATAGTGACGGTTCCCGTCATTTGCAGCTTCGTCTAGTCGGCGCAGGGATGTAGCTATGTTTGATATCACGCAAATCTAAAAAAAACTTATGCTCGTCAGTACTGTAGCGAAGTATGGTGCTTTCTTTTATTGTGTCCGAACACGTACACATCTTACCGTCTGTATTAGTTTTTCTACAGGTAGGGGGGCTTATTTCAAATTTTTTTTTGAGTAGTGCACAAGAGAACAAGTGAAGGAAACCGTTTATAGAGAATGACTGACAATCTGAGAATGTTCATTGCGTCGAAATTTAGACGACAATTGGCAAAACTAGAAGCTTTCACCTGATTCTTGTAACGAAGAATACTTTACACAATAGCTGTTATTGAAGTTGTCAGCGGTTTGACATACAAACGAGGCGAGAGGGTCAATTTTGCTTTGTGTTGACCTGTTCGCCTCGTTTGTATGCCGTTTTAAACAAAGGAACATTTGACCGCAGGCTCAACTGCAATAAGAGCTATTAGTCACAACAAAAGACTACCAAGGTAAGAGAGTGAATCCTCCATATAGGCCTCTATACCCAAGGTATAAGTTATTTTCAGACATGGTAGCCAGCTCTGCCGAGGATGTTACCCGCACGATGCGTGGACTGCCCAAACGGCTTTCTCCCAATTAATTGCGACGAGATGGCGGGAAATGTAGTGTTTTGGTTTTTAAAAGAGGTTTCATAACACAGATATTTGTTGCACTCTCACTCTTTCGCCGTTCTTCGGTTTTACGGAGTTTAAAAATAAACAAACCCTCATGTACAACGGCAACGGCAAAGAGTACAATGGCTATGTGCGCATGCGTTATAATTCTTTGTTAATTTCTTTGCCGTTCTTTACAAAACAACGCATGAAAAGGCCACATTCTACGTATTGCAGAGACCGGGAAATACGACTGCCAATTTTTAAAATTTCTTTTTCAAATTTTGACGCTGTCAAACATATTCTGTATAAAATGTCTCTGACAGTGATAGACAAATTTAATAAATGTAAATTCTTGCGACATTCGTGGGTTGAAAATAAAGTCGTTTTTTAATCGACGTTGTTCTTGGCGTTGTTGTCCTTGTTGCTTAAAATTCCTTTTGTTGTTTGCGCGGCGAGTGTCTGCACTTTCGACGATCTATTTGTTCAGCTGCGTTGTGTTCGGGCGTTCGTTTGCTCTGCACTCGTTTGGATGCTGATTTCTCTATCGTTCAATCAGTTTAATATTGTTTGTGTAGGAGGCATCAGTTTCTTATTTAAACTCCTATTAAAGTTTCGAAATGTATTAAAACATAGCTAAGGTAGAAGCTCCTTAATATTTATATAAAAGAAGGCATCTCCACACGTTGGAGGTTTTCCTTCGCTTTGAAACGAAACGACACATGGACAAATCCTCCACGAAAACATCCACACAACGCGCGAGTAAGGTACGCGGAAGAACTGGCTACCATGTCTAAAAATAACTTCAGAGGATTACCTCGGGTATAAGGCCTTTAATGAGGGTTTCGCTTTCTTACTTTAATAATCTCTTGGTCAGAAACAACACCACAGTATTAGATTGCCACAGCAATTGGAATCTTACATCAAATATTACATCAAACGCCTGATGCCTTCCCTCAACAAAGGACTCAAACCCAGCAGAGAACTTTGCTTTCTCATGTGTATTACTTTTTGTTTCGTCTCTTCATTGTTATTAACACCGTATTTAAGAGCTACCTGTTATGCAGATTCTCGTCTGATGATGGTATAGCTCTTGCCGAAATATAACTTCTAGTTTTGCCAATTGTTGTCTGAATTTCGACACTGTGAACATTCTGGGATTATCGTTCATTCTCTATGTACCAAAACTATCAGCTGGTGCTGAGGTCGTTTGTATTTATTAATGTTCAGTGAAGATTTTTGTTTCTACAGAAAAGGTACAAATAAACGTAGAGTAAGAAATTTGAATTTACTCCTTTTTTTCATGTCTCACCTCCTCTCCATTGGAGAAGTGAGATCTGAGGATATAATATGTATGTCAATTAAAGTGCTGAGGATAAATTGCTTTTGATTACCATTTTGGCCCTGGAAAGGGCCAGTAAAAACTGCTACGAAAAGCTGTTAGTATATCTTTTGTGTATGTCTCAAGGGCTACATTAGCAATACGGTTTATGGGTGATTGCATTACAAGAGAATATTACTTACCAAATAGCGACAATAGAAATAGATGATCAATTCAAAATCGTTCATCGTTTTATCAAGACGATTATCAGTTACCATAAACCCATTATTAATCCCCCTGATTGGTATATACAAAACTCAGTTGATGGCGGCTCACTAGAAGGGGGCAGGTTAATTTGTCACTCTTTTGTTGTAGTGCGCCCCATTCGATTCTGTTTGAGCACAAGTACTAGCAATATTTCACCAACTTTCTTAAATATGTTATGCAAGTTTACACTCAGATTTGTTCAATAACAATGTTCCAATAATAGTGTCTGCCTTTTTTGGTTTTGATGTGAATGAAAAGGAGGAGGTGAGGGAAGGGGGGACTTTCACATTTACCATTACTTTCTGTACTATGTATTTTAAAAACACCAATATATCCGGACAAATTTTCTAGCTATGATTTCCTTTCTTTTACAACAATTCATGAATTATTGGGTTTGAAAAGGAGTCATAGATATTCCAAGGCAGCTAAGTGAGATAAACCACTTTAAAACCTCTTTATTTAGGAGCAAATTTGCGAGAAGCAAGCATCCTTTTGTATTATGAGGCAATCACTGAAGTTGAACAGGTAGTCTCAAAATAAGCGTTTGTAAGAGTCTTACATATAACTAATCAGTGAAGAGGAATTGATTCTATTTCTCAAAACAAACAAAACACAATTATTTTTCCTCATACATATAATCAGTCTGCATCTTCTCATAATTGGGAAGTAAGACAACACATGCTCAGTCAAGGTCCAGCACAGATTCCTGTAGTATGGATCTATTAGTTTTAATACAAAGTGAAGCATATTGTTAACTCAATACCGATGGATCTTTGGGACCTTTTTCTAAGGTGAAGGTAGTATGAATTCCATAATTCCTATATTTTCATCCATAACAAGGGAAAAGCTGCTCTTTCCCTGTTTGGAGAAACACACACAAAAGAACTACTGCATGGGGTAAGAACTTTTTTTTATTAGAGAATGTTTCTTCTGGCAGTTGGTGCTAACAGCATTACTCTGAACATGTACACCCAATCCAAAACAGTTCTTATAATTAAGAGCTGATCACTGTTGTGGCGATAAAAGTGATACTAACTTATCAGAAATGAGAGCAAAATGATGTATAATGACAGCTGGTCAATACTAAGTTGGATCAGTCATGTACTTTCGTCCGTCATAAAGTATTTCTTTTAATTCTATGCCAGTGAACAATAATTTAACAAAAACAAATGATGTCATTCTCGATTACGTGCTGATATACTTCATTTAAAAAGGAAAACCTTACAACACATAGATCTGGCAAAAATATTTACCAGATCAAGTTTGATTTCGGGTTAACTTTACAACTGTTTTCAAAACGTCTGAAGGGTGAAACCATGATCTTCTCTCAAATAGGTATAATATAAACAGGCTTACATTTATGGTTATGATGTCATGTACTGTAACGTTCCGGATTCTTTAACTACGCGATCTGCTTTCCAACACCCAGCGAAAATAACGTGTTATCTTTCTACGTCGCCATCTTTGCCTCGTACCTAACGTTTATACGCGTTTTAAGGTAAATTTCGAACTAAACTTCTGCCACCATTTTATTTTGATCGTCTCATCAGGTCACGTGATAAAAAAACTCCGAGATTTTTGGAGATTTTGTACCACGTGCCTTTGCCAGGTCTTCTTTCGACTAGCCACCATTTTGATATTCGTCGAGAAGAAGGCCCTGGGGACGAGGTTAGGAGCAACTTTGGGCTCGAGATTGACAGGGCATTCGAAAAAGGCTAACGTCATCCACATTCTGTGCGCATGTGCAAAGGACAGTAGTGTTGTTTTCTCGCAGTATTCTCGAGCAATTTAGTGTGGACGAGAAAACGCTGCAAAAACGGTACCGTGGACGGGGTAACGTTTTCCGGGAAAGCACATCGTTGAAAACGCATTTATATGGACGGTTACTGGATCATTAAAACTATCGAAGTGTGCAATAAGTTGGTTGCCATAGTGATCGTTTTTGAAGCCAGCAGTAGAGCAGCAGGAGAGCCTTAAAAAGAAATATCACAAAAGTTATGAATGACAAGTAAAGGTGATTATCTCTCTGTCCCACGTTATGTTTTTATCGTTTCCAAAATGTTGATGGCCACTTTGTAACTTTGATAAGATAAATGTCTCTCATACAGGTCGACAAGGCCACAGAGTTTGATATTAAGAGATTTCTGTAGCTCTAATTAATTGCACAAGTATTTAAATTTGAATGCTAAGCATTCCTGAGCAAAAAATACATATAAAGTTAAAAAGGAGCAGAAGATTTCAATACTTCCAACTTGCAAATATAACATATCCAAAATTAAACAATGTGAAAAGATATAGCAAGCTATAAAGTGCATTTAAATATTCAAACAACTGTTCTGAATTGTTTTTACACGAAAGACTTTACTGGGTCGTGGGATTTGTATTCCAAATCGTTCTCCGTCATAACAAAGATTGTCACATTTCCCCTTTTGATCGCAGAATAACTTCGACGAAGTTCAGCCGACGTGACTTTTAACAATGTAAAAATGAAAATACGGTGTGGTAGATCAAAAAATGTTCAAATTCCTCTCGTGGATTTTATTCCAAGTACACTTATGTATTACAGTGTCTCTTATTTTAATCAAATTTTTACATAAATAACGTTGTAACTCTTCCCACGCATACTAGGCAGATATTATCGGAAATTGCAAACATGACACAATTAGCTTCATTTGGAACTTCCGACAGTTTGCGATATTTTAGCTTCAAATGGAGGTAATACAAATTCCAGAGTGAAAAGTTCGTAATGATTTGAACTTCCGAAGCTGCTCTATCGATACATAATACTGGCTTTAGCTGGAACAGTTAGCGCCAGCATTGGAAATGGATAGATTTTTTGCTCAATATTACTCTTTTCCCAGAGCTCGGAAAATACCAAAAGAAAGGGGTTTCGAGACAGTATAAAGCCCTTCTACGTCAATAGGGTGACAGTCAACGCTGATAAATCTTGAAGCTTGTATCCAGCTATTTTTAGCTTGCTATTTATTTTTATTTATTTTTTTTTTTTAGAAACGTGCGAATGCGTCATTAACCCTCGTTGCTTACTGATAAAACTAACAAATAAACAAAACGTGTTTGGGGTTATTTTTACAACCAACAAATATCAAAGGAAACTTGCAAAGGAACCTAGTTGACACATGCCACCCCAAGCTCTTCTTTGTTTTGACTTTATCTACAAGTGAAGGAAATGTTCTGAACGTTTGGTGTCTTCTGAAGGCCGTATAAGCTCGTAAAGAGGCGATTTTTTTGTGGAGTGACTGAAAATATTGGATAGCATAGTGATTTAGATCACGTTTAGATTCAGACGCTGATCAGGGATTCTGATTGGCTAACCAGCATTGGACGAATTCGTTTCAAAGTTTTCAATACTAACGTGCCACAGCAAGTTCCGCAAAATGACTAAAAATAGAATCTTTTCTTTCTGCAGGCCATTGATTAAGATACCACAAGATACCGAACTAACCACAATACATTTATCCAAAATTCAAACAATGTAGGATATTACTGTATACAAACCTTCGTGAACCGTTTGCTGCTTTGTTTGTTAGTAGATTATAACGCTGTTGGCTGTTGTTTACTAGTATAGGTGGCGGATATATCAAAGAAGTGCTTCATGTTTTTAATTTTCGGAATTAGGTAAGAAATCATCGAAGATTTTGAAAAAAAACTTAAAATTGGTGGGATTCCAAAGTTGAGAGTTCCATCTCGCCAATGACTGAATAGTTTGTGGCTTACCTCCTCCGGATATAACCTGGCTTGTTCATAGCGACACAGACTCTTTCAATTAAGTCATTGCGGCAAAGAAATAAACCTGTGATGATTACGGGTAAACCATTCTCACGGTGTACGGGAAACGAGCTCGAGAATGATATCGACGTAAACAAACTACTGGAAAAATCGACGACAGAGCTCATGCAACTTATAATCATGGGGCGACTATGTCCCACTACTGTTTAAGAAGTGCAAGGAATTATTATTGAAGGTTTTCGAAGTGGATCATTTTTTTTGTAAACCTTTATTCACAAAGCCACCCAAAATCACTCGCCTTAGCTCTCAGTTGTAATTTAATGTATCAATAAGTGCCATCCATGTCTTTTCGCGTTCCATGGTCAAGATAATATATGCGAATTTATTCCAAGTTCGAAACACAAAAATTAACCTTTCACAAGCAGGGTCAATTTCTTTTTAACTAAAGATGTTTCACTGATACCGACATTTCTTCTTAAACAAAGGTTAGTTTTGGACTTTTTCAATCTTCCATCGTTCCCCCCAAAAGACACTCCTCTAGGGCATGTTGTTTTATTCAAGTTACACAAACAAAATAAACGAATTGTCAACGTTTACTTGTCAACCTTTCCCGAAAATAAAGGAAAATGCCTCTTAACATTTCCTGTAGAGTTAACATGGTTTAATCACATAAACGAATAAAAGTTATTTTTGGAGAATTCGTACAAATTTAACCGATATAGGCTGAAGGTAAAAATACAAATGTTTTAGATAGTTAATGTTGACAGAACCAAAACAAAGAAAAAACTCTTGGAAATATTTCTTGATTTTGTTTTTTTGGTAGAATGATAAAATCAAGTAATAGAGTTTACTAGGAAGATCAAATATGGAAACTTTGGTAGATTGAAAACGAGAGTTTTAATGACACTCGGAGGGCCTGGCTTTTTAAGGCGAGATTCGCGTATTCAATCGAGCGAGCAAAACCTTCTAGCTCATTCCATTCATTCAGATTTCGAGGAGATCGAAAAAGAGAAAGAAAGCAAACGCATTTAAATCTAGCACAATGGAGTTTTCGTTTTCATGGAAAATCATTTCAAGTCGCGCGAGGCAGCGAGGATTTTTACAGAAGAGTTTTTTTTTCGGTCAATACACCATCCAAAAACAGTACAAGTTTTTTAGAAAAATTTCTTTCATTAATGCCCGTAAACTGAGCATAAGATCAGTGCCAGATTGCGGCTCAGAAAGTTTCCCAGGCGCAATATAAACCTGCCTTGTAAGTCCATTAGTAAATATTGGTTTTTGTGCAGGAAATTCGCGACCATAGAATCACACGCTTGCCAGCTACTTAAGTCGATAATAAGGAAATGTTCCAAACAAAAGAAGAAAAAAGGCTGTAAAGATGATAGTGGGAAAAAGAGATGGCCAGGTACGCAGTGGTGACGAAGTTAATGCTTCTTAAAACAGGAAATTTACGAGAAAGTTACTGAATGACAAAAGAGCAAGAAGGTTGAATGAAGACTGGTGTTAATGCGACTCTTATCTGTTCAGTACAGTGACCAGATCTCTGTTGTATCCATTCTTTAAGCACTTGTGCCCTAATTTACATTGATTTTTTCCGAGGCAATTTATCAAATTAAGCCGTCCAGCCACCTAGTGAAACCTCGAAGTAAACGTTTTAGCTTTCTGTACTCGCCGACAAGTTTTGAAAATAGAATATCTCAAAGGAAGCTAAATCGTCGACTCAGCTCAGTTGCATACTCTGGTTTTATCTATCCCCCATTAAAAAAAATCAATTCTGTAAAGAATAAAGAATGAAATACGATGACAGAAATTTATCCTTGTTCATATCGGCAGGGTAATGTTGGTCGTGTTTTTTGATTTGAGCGGGTTTCCATTTTGATATGAGTCAAACATTGCACATTCGTGATCGAGTCATTTACCTTTCATGTCCCCTACTGCGTTTGATTCTTATCTCTCGGTCACCTTCTCGATCTTTCTTATTATAATCTTTGTTTAAAAAATCGTTGGTAATTCACGATTATTGATTTAACTTCTATAAACGTAGAAAGTATCTGCAACAAGATCACTCCAAAGTGTTAAAGTCACACAGGACAAGATTAAAAAGGTGTAAATCTGAGTCACTCTATATCTTTATTTGTTTTTATCTCAGCTTAGATCGAACTCTACATGGTGTATCAGCCAACTGAACTGGAGGGAACACTCTGCCAACCAGCACATCTAATTAAATTACTGTTCCAGCTATTGCCTATTTGGCATCGTCGGTCTTGTAAAGAACTCGGCGTAAATGAAAGGGAGCAGAGATTTTGCGTCCAAGAAAAATATATTAAATTAAATTAACATGCAAACCTGAGCGATTTAACTTCTGTCTGCCTGTTGTACAACCTTCTAATTTGAAATGAAAGCTGAGTTTTTTTGGGACTTCTTTAAGTCTTTTCATACACAATATATTAATCTTTACCCTGATTTCGGAGATTTCATCTTTTCTATATCTCAATTAGGGTTCCCAAATCACTGAGTATAACTGCCTTTGTTACAATACATATCCTGTATCCTCTCCAGGCATAGAACTTAAGCTACCAAGTTTTGCTTATTCATTTATAGTGATCAGAAACTAATTTTGAGTCCTTGTTTCCATTTGCGGTAAGGCAGCGACACCAGATTTATCACTCTTTGTATACAACAAGTTTTTGTCACTTTGAAACAATCTTCTTTTATGATTTCGTGGTAAAAGAAAAATCAAAAGTTAATATAGTGCGTGTGAAATTTGCAGCTTTGTAATTTGGAAACACAATGGGCAAAATATAAAATTTACGTGGCGGGCTGAAAATGGAAAGTGCTGAAAATTGATAAAAAGTTGTCCTGTTTAATGCGAAAATGTTCACTTTTAGGCAGGCGTTTTTGAAATTAAAATCACCGAATTAGGAAATTTTAATCAATTCCTGTGTGTTCATCTCACAGGGGTCGATGAAAAAGTTTGCCGACTTCATTTAACTGGCCAGAAAGCTTTCAATAATGAGTCACAGTGTGGGTACTTTTGTCCACAGTTAAAAGCTTTTGTTTCCTTTTCTAACAACGTACTGATGGAAATATTTCAAGTGGTGATTCAAACCTTCGAAGGGTTTTTCATTAAAATTTGATCAGATGAATTCTTTGCTTAGAATTAAGCCCGAAACAAGCTGACGTCTTCCGGATGAAGTTTTGTGTCCTTTGAAACAGACGAGCAATCATTTGTGAAGTTTTCAAGAAGTTTTTGGCAACTGTAATAAGTGTTTAACTCTTGCTTTTATTTTTTTACATAATTCGTGTTTACCCCATTTATCAGAATCATACCCATTTATTCACTTCTACCCATATATAGTTCAAAGGTGCAACTTTTTATCTGCCTTGCTCGGAGAAAGATTTGTTCAAATTGATTTTTTTAGCTTTTGTATTTGTGTTCAAGTCGTCATTAGTAAGTCGTGGTGAGAGAATCTACCGGAATCACTATTCTAAGTCCTTGATGGAGATAAATCAATTCTTCTGTTACTCTTTTGTACGTTTTAAGTATGTTAATATTATATGAACAACGAGCTAACTGAAACAGGATGGAGGAACAAAGAAATTTCTACCAGAAATGGAAACAAGTCCCTTTCATTTTATGATAATACCACATAGGTTCAATATTTCAGTACACGTCTTCGAAAAGCGATCAAGTCATTGCGTGGGGCAAACTTTCCAATTATATATTGTTTAAAATGTGTTGCTTTTTGAAACCCCTCTAATAAACAATATATTAGAATGAATCTGATATACCAAATACGTTGAAATATTCTGTGATATTCTAACAACTAGTCAATAGATTTCTTAGTCTTATTTACAATAAAAATATTTCGAAGAAGATATTGCTTTGCTGGCACTATATCTTGACGTAATGGCCTCTTCCTCTTGTTAATTTTTTTAAGATTCTGCTCTAAAGAGTTTAACTCAAATAGTACTTTCAGAGTTCTTGATAAAGAAAAATTCCTTTGTTCCATTTTCGGTGAATTTTTGCCACATTGGTTTCTACTTTTACGCCCAACCCAATTCACTAAACGCAATGTTTTCAAACAATTGACGTCTTTCTGTTTTTCAGCAGTCTATTTGAGTTAAGAAATGGCAACGTGATTAATCTGGAGAGCGCTTCAACGCCAAATATAACTCATTTCTGAAATCAAAGGCATTTATAGTTCTGGCAAGGGCGTTTGGTTTTTCTATACCCTCCTGTTTTCACATGATTAAACCGGGCCATGAAAACGAGTGTTTACCCCAAGAACTACACAGTTATTAAGTGTGTTTAAGACAATGTTTAATGTGCGGTGAAAAGCACAGATCAACAAGGAAACCGCAATTAAAAATGTACTAAGCTTTATTTAACAGTCAGAGAGCCTAAGCGCATCTATCTACTAAGGTGTTACATGCCGGTCTAAACTCTAGCGTCTTTGTTGTTTGTTCGATTGCAGCTGTGGCTTACATTATATTATTGTTTCGCTCACTATTAGAGGGATAACAGCGCAAATAAACTTCATACTTTACAATACCATCAGTGGCATCAGAATTCCACGAAAAACTACTCTATGCATTCATTTACATGTTGATAATTCCGCTTTGGCAAATAAATTTGTCTGCACAATGAAATAACTAATTTTCTTCATGAGACTCTTGTCAACTTTGCAAATGAGTTGTTAGTCGCCTCCAGCTATGAATGAGTAAATTAACAAATCTGTAATTATTTATATATCGTTTTCTTTGTCTATTCCTCCTTAATTTATCGTAAAAGTTCCTTTAGCCTTAAAAGAAACTGTTTACATAACTGATGTGTATTCAATTCATTCATCAACTTTCCTATAACAGGAAAAATTCCTTAAATTCGACACAGTCAAATACTCTGGAACTATATTTTACACTCTCTCAATTTCGACTCGTTTCGAGCCATTCTAAAATGCAATAGATAAATTCAAGATTGATTACAATTTCTCTTTCGTAAGCGTTCATTCCTTGCAATGCCTTTAAACACTGTTCTTTTATTGTTCAAAATTTCTGAGATTTAACAGGCGAATGACCTCAGCTGGTGGGAATGGTTACAACAGTTCCATGATCAACTGATCGACATATTCCACTGAACTTCAAAACTCTTTTCCAAAGAGTGAAAATGTGTAAATTAGCAGGCAAGCCTGTAATTGTATGGGAAGATCAGTCGAGTCGGCTCCGATACGTGAAACCGATCAAAGGCGGGGGAGGAAGGCAGGTAGTCGCCAGAATGAGTCGCGTACGAGTTGTACACAAGACTTGGCTCAAACGCTCGAGGATATACCGGCATAAGCAGTCCTGCCTCGCGCTGTCCTCTGTCAGGTGCCAACAGGCTGGCCATGTCAAATGATTTGCGCTTTTCTTGGTAGAAGCCCTCTGGTTTTTCAGTGGTGGTGGTAGCTTCCTCGTCTTTCTGGTCCGCATCGCACTCCGTTGTTGAACAGTCGACAGTGAGTTCATCCTGATCTTCGGAGACTTTTTCCACCTCTTCACTGCTCTCAGCTTTGCAGATTACAACATCGTCTTTGGACTCGCTGGATGCTCGTCGGCTCTTGTGTGATCTTTTCTGTATTCTTCTTCGCCTGAAGTCGCCGCGTCGGAAGTCGTCATAGTACAGAGAACTGATTGCCCAGAAATGTCCTTTCCCATTTGGACTCCGGCCGGCTTTGACAAAGCAGTCGTTTAGGGAAAGGTTATGACGAATACTGTTTCTCCAGCCAGTCCCCTTGTTTCTGAAGTAAGGGTAGTGTGTGAGGATGTAGTTGTAGATGTCGCTCAAAATAAGCTTCTCTTCGGGCGTGCTTAAGATCGCCTCGGCAATGAGTCCGATGTAAGACTGACTGGGCTTCTCCTCGTCGGAAGACGAAGCGAATCTGAACTGGTGAAAGCGTTCTTTCCAAAGAGATGGATACGCCGGTGCTCCAAAAGAACATACAGGCCAAAGTGGTGGACTGGAAGGCTTTAAAACGTGGTCCATGGCCGCAGGGCTAAAAGTTGGAGAGTATGGTCCCCAAACGGACCAGAAATGGCGAGAAAAAGGCACGCTTGAGTTGCGATTTCTCCAATGGAAATCATCTCTGTCGCCATCGGCCTCACTCGTTGGTGATTTTGGAATCGAGACGGGTGTAAACGCCGAAGCGCCGGCTTCGGTTGACGAAATCATGATGGAATCGAAGTTTGGCCTGAAGTGATGTTTCTGGTGTTAAGTTTAACGAAATTCTGAGGGTGCTGTGTCGTTTCTTGCTTATGTAGTTGAGAGGGCGATTGTTGTGATGCGTCGCGATTGGCTCGCCGTGTATCAATACACACTAAATAATGGCGCTGGTATTGTATTATCTGTGGCTGGTTGAACTTACTTATATCACGCCTGCATCCAAGGAAACAGCGATATCATCACGTAGACATGAAGAACAGATACTACCGCCCTCCCACTACAAACTGTTTCCGTGTTCGTGTAAATATTTTGATCAGCAATGCTCTGAACGCAGGATGTCGCAACGAAGGGGCTTGGTGCTGCACGAATAAGTCTTGTAATCGAATTCTCTCTCGTTTAGACAAGCGTTAATTAGCCTCCACGCCTCCATTGTTTGCGGTTGGCAGTAACAAGGGTTATTCATCACCCCCACTATAATTTCCTGTCAAAACACAGCTATGTTTGTTATTTTTCCTAGCGGGTGGCACATGGAACTTCCATTTTCTTTACGGTATTCCAGGCGATCCAGTGAGCAGTTAATACCATTCTGTCACTGAGGTGGTCTAGTTCGTTCGAAAGCCTCGAGGAATTACCCACCCATTTTCTGAGCTGTTCAATTCCAGCAACGCTTTTTTTCGCTTGTGACACAAACAAAGCAATTAATGCTCAGCGAAATATTGACCAGCAATTTCTTTATATGCTTACTGCACATTTAGGAGGTCGATCGATCGGAACGCAGTAGTTTAAATAATCAGTTGTGTTTTGAATTGATCGAGATGGTTAATGAACTACAGATAACCTTGAACTGAAAGACCAAAGAAAACTCTGGGCAGGAAATTCAGCGCATTAAGGTAACACGCTAAACCTTCTTTTCTGGAGTACGTTTTTCCGGCTTTTAAAAAGTTATGTTTTTTGCCTCATTAAAAATTCAGACAACTTCTAGATGAATATTCAGCATAACACGATTTCAGTGGCTTAAACGATAACAGAGACCGCACCAGAGGTGACTGAACCTTCTGAAGCGACTAATCGATATCGTTGTGTTATTTTGCGTGTTTTCAATACACCATTAGCAAGCGTATTTAAATAAACCGTGAAGGCGTATTGTTCTTTTTGCTTTTCCGTGGGATTCAAAACGTGAAACCCAATTGGCTTCTATTGTTAGGTATGCGCTAAGATTAACAACCTTTTAACCAGAATGGATTTTTTGATATTGGCTCGCTGGCGGCATAAAAACAAATATTTGCTTGGATGGAGTAAGTGCGCTTTGGAAAAATCGCTTCAGAAAAGTTGACAAATTTTCTCACGGTAGCGGCTAATAAAACAATTAGGTAATAATTGGTCAAACAGGGTACAACTTTACGACATTTTACAGGGTCATTTCCAGACACTCCTCTACACTAATTACCGAGGAAGACTGGACACCTTGGCGTAAATTGCGTTTATTCATCCCTGAAAAAAATTCGTAAAAAAAATAAAGAACAAAAGTCTGCTAAAACATTGCATTCAGTTATTGCTTCTCGGTTGTGTTCAAAAATAACTCTCCAGGAATATTTTTAAAACCCGCAAAGTAATTAGTACTAGTATTAAGGCCTAAATTTAGCATTGTGACAATGAATGCTTGGTGATATTACGCTTTCTATTTGCATTTGAGTTGAAAGGGTTTCGACATACTCCGAGGGGTCAAGCCTCGTGGATATGATATCCTTTAGTAATGTGTTCATTACACAAAAGACAAATTTGAGTTAAGTTATAGTTGACCATATATTGATCTCATTCCCTGAACCTTGAAACAATTTCCTTGATATGTTCAGTGGAAAAAACGAACCCCTTTTGTGAACTGGTCATGAGGCGAGGTATGCCTCGAAATTTTGCTGAAAAAAGAGGAGGCAATCAAAAGAACTATTTACTCTGTCGCAAGCAAATCGTCGGAAGACATTGATTTTTTTTTCTTTATGCATAGGTATATATTGAGCAAATTTTCATTATTAATGGTTACACATAATTGCAAACTTTTTAAAGGTATTACAAAATTGTGTACTTTCAAGTATATTGTGGAGTTTTTAGCATTAATTCGTTTTCTTGTTGACATCAATCTGAAACGTGCTTTGAGCACGTATCACGAACGCAAAGTGGTGAATAAAACTGTGTATTGCCTCCATAATAGTATGAGTTTATTTTAATGTCATGCAACCTAACTGTAGATCAAACTATAATATTATAAGAGGAGAAATTAATGAGCAATCAAGAAATTAAATCAGGAGATAATAATTTTCAAAAAAGCCTGATAATGGTAACTTATGATTTTTGCATTTCGATTTCATTTACACTTGCATATCTGCGGTCATTTCTGAGAAATAATTACGTATCTCTCAAAGTATGACTACCTTTTTAGTTACATGTCTTAGCTATATTGGGTAGTGGATTGAAATGTTCAGTTGTTCTTTGGTAAGAATCTCAACCGTTCGTGGAATTTTCGAGAAGTATTCTTTTACTTTCGTGTGTCAGTTGTGTTTCAGTCTCAATCAGCCAATCAGAAAACAACAAATCCGATATCAAAACACGAAATCACGCACGGGGCCGAAGATTGGCACTGGTGAGGAATTAGAGATTGGTTACGTGCTGCAAGGAATTGTGAAAACGCACAAAACCTCGCCTGAAAAATCATCTTATGTAGAAGGCAACGAAACAAAAAGGATTGCTTATAGGTATCATCTCTTGTTATCCGCCTACTGTCGGTTTGCGGGTTTTTGAAGGTCTGCAGTTCCATAGAGGATCTTGGAACAAACTTATAGTACTCCAGAAGCCTCCCAACCTTTCTTGCAAGGATAAACCCCCGGAAACTCCCAGAGGGTCCACAGCTAAGTTTGCTTGTAATTTTATGGCCTGCGATTAGAGAAAGAATTAAGAAGATTTACGCCAGGCTATTTTTTCCACCTTTCAACTAATCTTTTGAAATCTCCGACTTGTTTTAAGTGCAACATCAATAACTAAGGAGAGAGAGAAATCCATAAAACCATGGCTGACTAGCATCAAGTTGCACGAATCAGCCCCACGATAACAATGCAAACGCTATCTTGATACAACCAAAAGGAAGTTTATACTAATACTAAGTAATGATTCACTAAGCAAACACACGGTATGGAATGTACAGAACTGAAACAGATGATTCGTGTCAATCCTTTTTTCTGAAGAACATTTCTCTTGACGTCAAATGAACTGTAAAATGGCTTCTTTTTTGCTCAATTGTCTCAATATTATTAACTATTTTTGTATCTCAACATTGATTCTTCATCCAAGAACAAAAGAAGATTGGCTTTATTCAAGCAACCTAAATACTACTCTTGGTTTTATACTCCTGTACATGCCAAAAATGGGAAAAAGTGAAATTGCGTCGGTAGCAACACTTGCCTCTTGGTTATTATCTTGGTTATTATTAACAGAAATTATCCAAATTACAGTTTTTATTGTGAAATAAATGATATATATGGGTTCGACTAAATCTTTCTCCTCCTCTCTACCCAACATCAGATCCTTCCACTCAATTTTGTGGTTTTTGCTTCCGTGCAGATAGCAAAAACTACACTAATCGTGTTGAAAACGATCATTGATGTGTTGTTTCAAATATTAGAACTTGCCTGCTTTTCCGGTTAAGAGCAAAACGTGCATAAGGTTTAGTCATTGGCTGCCAAGAATTGGCCCTAAGCCCGTTGCTGTCGTGCTTTTTTTCCTAATCATGTAAACAAAAATCACATGTTAACTGCCTTGCTTCTGTTTCAATTTCTTGAAACTGAACACCCTTTTTGATCACGCGTTAAAGCTTCTATGATCGAGTCTGCCGCATTCTTTCAATCTTTCTTATTCCTTTGTTCTTTTGTTCTTAAGAACTGTTCCTTCCTTGAATCATTTATTCGATATTTGTTTCATATCACTCGCTTTGCTTAACCGAATATCTGCAACATAACTTCATTTGCCACAGCTAACCAACCATAAAATCTCGTATATTACTGAATTTTTTCACTTCAAGACCACCGCTCTATCAAAAATCGTCCTCGCTTTTTTCGTACGTTTTTAGTCTTGGAGTAAAAACACTATTGTTACAGTTAATAAGGTACTTAAGAAAGTTCTGGCAGTTTTCCCCATTAAAATAATTAAATAATGATGAACTTGAAATTAAGTTGTTTCAGCGCTGTTTACCATAGTTCCATACACGCTACCTCAAGATAAACCCCTAAAATTAAAATAAACAGCAAACCATTGGTAACAGCTTCACGTACGTCATAGTTCTTCAACTTGTTGTACCTCGTGTGATATTTGTTTCTTCTAAAGATAACCGTCCTTATTTATTTGTATATCTATACATGTAAGCGTCAGCGAAACGCGAAGCATATTGCAATTGTCAGTGACGCATTTCACGGGGTTCTGTTTCTAAATATGGGACATTTCCCATATTTAGATATCACTGATATCATTAATATCTGCAAACATTCAAAATCGCTTTCGGATCTGTAAACGAGCAAAAACTGTTTTTCGTTCGAATGTGATATGGGTGTAGGCTGATCAAATATAACCACGTGTTTGTAAAGCTGTGTCAACCGATGACAATTTGTTTTCCACCAACAGAAACCTGACCTTGGCTTGCACTTCGAATTTTTTTCTTTTAAACAACATTTGTAAAGTCTAAAATAAAAGATTTTGCGTGAGGTATTCCAGTTCGGTTTTCTTTGCGATATATAGAACGCGCGCAATTCTCGATTTGGATTTTTGGCTGCAGTTTCCTTACCAATACTTGTATTAACGTAGTTACTTGTAAACTTACGTCGTTTGAATAAGATACTTATACTTATAATGTATAAAAGTATTTAGACATAAACTTCTACTAGATTGACCAGCCACTCATGTAGGCTAATAAATCTTCAAATAAACCGAAAACGACCACAACATTCGGCTGAAAAATGCATCCATAATTACACTAATAGCTTAAAACATCTTGACATTCGTGAATAATTTCTGCGGCTTTTTCGATCGATCGATACTGAGGAACTTGCACGTCTTGGAAAAAGTGAGTAGATCAGCTTCCTAAAAAAGAGCGATTGAATTTTTTGTTGAGTGCTTAAATATTTCGGTATCCGGCGAAGGTAAGTTAATACAGCCATGAAGTTATGGAAACTGAGGAAATTTAATTCAGTTTGCTTCAGGACCGGCCTTCGGAAAGTGTATTGCATGGCTTCCTTTTAACAACGAACACTCCTCAGTGGCGTGGGAAAGAGTTCGTGTAAACACTTTGTTGAAAATTAAGGCTCCATTTCGTCTCTCGCATTTATCCCAATTCGCTCCCGGCCAAAGCCTGAACTCGCGTTTGAGCAAGTGCAAGCTAGTCATATCGCGGTGTGGTATAAGGTGATATTAGTTTAAAAAAAGACTCAAGATATTGCTGTAAAATCAAAAATTCCATGACGTGTGAAAAAAACGTTGTCCAGCTAATTTACCGGTTCACGTGTCTTTGTTTTGTTTACTTACTTTGTAGTTGCCATAGCAAAGAGTCGCGTGGCCAACTCCACATGCCAAGAAACTAAACAATCTGAAAACAATCTTGCAACTTCTCATTTTATAAGTAGTCAGTGATGTCTAGTGAAGATTGAAACCAAAAGTTGGCGTTAATTGACCAGGGGAATTTGTTTTCGTGTTTTATTAACAGCTTAACAAGGTTACTGCTGTGTCGCAAGTGGTATTGCCTTAACTACATCGTGAATCGTTTAGATATTGTGTACCTGAAGAATTTGTCATGAAACAAAACACGCTTGCATCTTCAGAATATCATGATTGAGCTCTTAAAATAACAAACAATTTATCGATTTTTCCTCGCTCGAAGCTCAGAGAATACCATGAAACGTAGTTACTGGTCAATGAGCTGTCATAGAGATTAAAGAAACCAAACAATTGAATCTGTCGCAATTGATATTTGTAGTATCATGGATATTAATTTCAGCGTTCCTGTTCCGGAAAAAGGATTTGGCACAGAGTTTGATATTTTAACGCACTAGCTTGAGAGAAGTAAGCTAAAACGGAAATTGAACAATATTAAATGGTGTTCAAATACCAATGAAAGGATATCTTGTGCATTAGTGCGGTCGCTGGAAGAATAGCACAGACGAAATAAAGTTTGTCCCAGGTCACGTAAATCCCTCGGGGTGGTACATGTATTCTGTAAATCTTAGGGTGGGGGTATTTATCACTAATTCAGTAAATAAATCGATGGGTGAGTTTGTTGATTTAAAATGCTTCGTTGCTCACACCCTTGGCAACTACGTATTAACGTTTATTATCTGCGCACTTACTTAAAACGCGGACTTGAATCACAGCGACTGTCGGCAAAACAGTGTTGCCTTTTGATATAAAGCTTTTATTTTAGTGGAATTGACCACCTCTGTTGGTGTAACAACGGTCCAAACCTTGCCAAACTAATTTGCTCGGAAAGAATTTAGCGCCGACTCAAAGCTGACGCCGTTATGCTGTGTAGCCAAGCATCAAGAAAGGCAAAATTAACGGAATCATCTAACAAAACACGAGCAAAACAAACCACTTGAAAACAACGGAGCTTGCCAGATGATTTCGCAGATGTTTGTATCGCAGTAACGCCGATACAAGATCAAGATAACTGTGGAAAACACCTGGAACTTTACTCGTACTTTCTCGTGAACATTCAAAATGTGAATTTAACATTTCAGTCAACCGACTATCATAAGCAGTTTGAACAACTGATGCTTACATCAAGGTTAACCAGGCAAAGAAATGCTTCAACACTCAGAAACTGACGTAGATCTAACTACTGTGTGAAATATATTTAATATCAACATTGCTGATTAAAGTATAAAGGTTTTCTTCTCGCGCACTGGTCCATGAATTGGTTTCATCCCAAATTTTTCTCTTAACATGGTGCGAAACGGAAATCTCTTGCTTAATGCTTGACCTAGCAACAGCCTTGGCCTTAATACGGCGCTTTCAAATTCCATTCACTGATCAGGCGAGAGATGTTTTCGGAAGGTTCAAATTCAGAGCACGTATTGGTAAAATGCCCTGCACTTGTTTTAGTCACGTGCAGGGCACGTGACTGAAACTCACAGTCTGCACTTGTTGTTTCTTCTTCTGAAGAGGACTCCTCTTCTGAAGAAGAAACAACAAGTGCAGACTGTGAGGGATTTATAGAAAATATAGTTACGTTTTTCGGGAATACCAAAAACAAAAAACTACGTTAAAGTAATCTGCGGATTCTTTTAGGCCAAAATATTTTTCGTGAATCTTCGCTTGTCGGGTACATCAATGAAACAATATTTTATCATCGGATTAACACAGAAGCAGACCCGCTAAGCCAATCTGTAGTTGTAGTGTTGATACTTTTTAGAAGACTTTGTTAGTCAAGGCACAAATCACGCGAAGTTATGACCTTGGTCACTGTGTGAATGCAGCCGAATAAATTATGGTTTGCTGCAAGCACTTCAACCACGCATGCGCAGTTGACACGAGAAGCCCGATCCATCAATTAAGACAACCTGGTCCTGGTAGGGCATAGATGTCCCTGTACAGCAAAAAGGTTTATCAAGAGAAACCATAAAACGATCGCGATAAAAGAGGTTTTCGACTAGCGCATGCGCAAATGATAAAACTGCGTAAACGTAATTATTAGCTCAGATTCCAGCCCTGCAGATCGGCTAACTCGGTCTGCATTCGCCCAAGTGAAAATTAAAAGTGCTACAGAACTTTGTCTCCGAAATCCATCACGAGATGAAACAATAAACATTTCAAAACTCAGCTAGCCTTCATGAAAGATATTTGACATCAGATTCCCATAATAGGTACAAAAGATTCCATTTTAGGGCCAGGTTGACTCGGTGTGCATGCGCCCGAGTGAAAATTAAAAATGCAACGGAACATTGTCTCCGAAATCCATCACGAGATGAAACAATAAAAAGTTTTATTTGTGGACAGCCAATTCCTGTTAATTTGCGGCGTACTTTGAAAACACGCCCTGAAGAACCATAAAATGTGACAGCTAGCTGTTGCAATTTAAAACGGACCGCAATGAAATTGTGCCAGGCGTAAAACGATTTTCAATACTGACCTAATGGAACGATGAAATTTCCCTGCCCCTAATACGAAGACAGTATTTTAGCACCATGTCTGCTCAACTTTGGAAATACTTGCCTTTCGTGTCCGCAAGTTAATACAAACATTTGACTTGTTATTTTTGCCGATTATTTCTCCATAGCAACCATTTGCTTGTTTTAGGACACGTTGCAATAAAACTCTAAATCACTCGTTAAAACTAACCAACTGAAAATGGAACATAATTACTGTGAATTAACTATTTTCATAGAACATTCCCGCACGGCATTTCAGTTTCACAGTAATTTTCGTAGTATGTATATCCAACATTATCTCGTTTTCGTGTCGCACAAAAACATTAACTCGGAAATTGCGGTGTCACAGTCGGTATATTGCCTTACGAGGAAAGACGACAACGACGTCCGGTATAGTAAATTGTTTTAATATTGTGTTCTTGATAAGTGTAGTCATGAAACGAAATCTTTTATATCTGACAAATATCATACTGTTTGTGCCCTTGAATTTACAAACAAATCAAAGCTTTTTAACCATTAACTTTCGTATTTTAATACTCCAACATAACTAGTAGGTCTTGAAGACTTAAGGTTTGGTTGTGTTCCAAGGTCAACTGCTTTAAAAACAACATCAAGGCATATCTCGTGATATTTTTTGTTCAGATATGCATTGACCGCAATGATATTAAATTAAAGGAGTCATTCGGTAGATGCCTAAAAGAAAAACCAAAACAAAACAAAACAAAAAAAACAAAGGGATATACTCAACCAAACAGTGTTGACTTTAAAGTCTAATAGCAATTCAACCTAAATTCATTAACGTGATGTTTTAATTTCCCCAGTAAAGTTTCTATAGATACTTGTTTCATTGGCATATAACGAGTTAGCTGCCTATAACAGTCTTGTTACAAAGGCTGCTAAAACATTCGTTGTTTAACAAACTTTGCGTTGCAAACTGAGGAAAGTATCAGATTGAGTCAGTTCTAATTTTGAAAGGGACTTTCACTCTCCGTTCTGCAGAAAGTACATTTAATGTTTATAGTTAAAAAAAAACTGTGAATAAATGTTATTGAGTGTCAATTGAAACAACGCCTTTTAACTCAGAATAAATATAAATAGATACTCTAACTATGTTTTACCGAGTTAGTTACTTTTAAAATTTCCCCTGAAAAATTCTAAATGGTGGAAATTATCAAATTCACCGCCCACTTTTAAAGAAACAGACGCAAAGCCATCCATATACGGCAAGTAATTCAAACAGATGAATCGAAAACATTTGGTAAAACAGACCTTATCAAAGGAGACCGCTTGAGGTTAAAGGCGTCGCCCTGCCGTGTTTACTAGAGCACCGATGCGGATATAATAATCGTGAAAAACACTTGAGCTGTTTTGATTTTTCGCTTAAAATACCGTCGTTCGCGTCTGGGCAGGGAACACGTAGCGAAGTTTATTATCTGTTCAACTCAGCAAGAAACGTTTGAATAGTGTCCCAATTACCTCGCAGTGTTTATCCTCTAAGAAGTTACGGCAACTTCATTCCAGCTTTTCAGCTACCGGTTCACCTTTTAATGAACGAGAATGATTCTGCAAATGAGTTCTCTTTTGTTGTTGCCTCATTTCGCTCGTGTGGCAACCATTGCTTTTTGTTGTTTTCTTTCCTTTTCAACGCGTTTATTTACGCTCGTTACAAAACCGTTTCTTTGTCAAACTTGGTTCATTTCTAAATACCGTGTTCCCTTTGGCGTTTTCGGCTTCTTCTCCTATCTCTTCTTTACCACCTTTTTCCTTCTCAGGATCGCGAATCTTTCGAAAACCTCTGTTAAAACAATTTCCAGCAGTAAGATTTTGATGGATCATTTTAACCACTTGATGTCAAAGTCATAATACCAACTGCCCAATCATTGGTGAACACGTTGTTACCATTTTCGTGACGCAATACGTTACCATAGCGATAGTATGACCTGCTAAAACACCCTTAATTGCAGCTTTAGGGACCTATAATTCAGAAACGGCACGGTGAAATCATTTTATATTATCACATTTTCATACGTATGATAAGATGCAACTTTTGGCACAGCTTAAAAAAATCTGTACATGGGGCTCAGAGCCACCTTAAATTTTCAAAACCTTAAGGTGGCTCTGAATCCCATGTACAGAACACCTTTTTTGATCACGCGTTAAAGCTTCTATGATCGAGTGTGCCGCATTCTTTCAATCTTTCCTATTCCTTTGTTCTTTTGTTCTTAAGAATTGTTTATTCCTTAAATCATTTATTCGTTATTTGTTTCATACCACTCGCTTTGCTTAACCGAATATCTGCAACATAACTTCATTTGCCACAGCTAGCCGGCCATTAAATCTGGTATATTACAGACCAACGCTCAATCAAAAATTGACTTCGCTTCTTGCGTACGTTTTTAGTCTTGAGTTAAAACACTGTTATTACTGTTAATAAGGTATTTTAGGAAGTTTTGGCAGTTTTCCCTATCAAAAATAAGTATTTAAACAATGACGAACTTGAAATTGAGCTGTCAGCGCTGTTACCATGGTTCCATACACTCTATCTCAAGATAAACTCCTAAAATTAAAATACACAGCGAGCCATTGATAATAGCTTAAAGCACGTCACAGTTCTTCAACTTGTTGTGGCTTGTGTGATATTTGTTTCTTCTAAAGTAACGCGTTGTTATTTGATTGTATATACATACATGTGAGCGTCAGCGAAACACGAAGCATATTGCAGTTTTCAGTGACGTCTTTGACGGGGTTCTGTTTTTAAATATGGGGCCTCCCCCATATTTAGATACCGGTAATATCATTAATATCGTACCTGCAAACATTCAAAATCGCTTTCGGATCTGTAAACGAGCAAGAAATGTTTGGTGTGGGTGTAGGTAAAGAATAAAGATTTTTGATCTAATATAGCCACTTGTTTGCAAAGCTGTGTCAACCGAAGACAATTTGTTTTCCACCAATTGAGATGTGACCTTGGTTTCTATTGTGATTTTTTTTCTTTTCGTTTTTTTTTTTTCTTTTTTTGGTGTTTTTTTTTTTTTGGTTTTGTTTTGGTTTTTAAATAACACTTGCAATGTCTAAAATAATAGATTTTACGTGAGGTATTCCAGATCGGTTTTCTTTGCGAAATATAGGGCGCAATTCTGGATTTAGATTTTTAGCTGCAGTTGCCTTACTAATACTAGTATTTACGTAGTTACTTGTAAATTAACGTTGTCTGGATAAAATACTTTTCGTGTAAAAACATATTTAGACCTAAACTTCTACGAGATTGACCGTACAATCCACTTATATAAGCTACTAAATCTTCAAATAAACCGATAACGACCACAACATTCGATTGAAAAATACATCTAAACTATGTAAACTATTTGTTAAGAGTTAAGGTTTCATTTTGTCTCTCGCATTTAACACAATTCGCTCCTGGCCAAAACCTGAAGCGTTTAAGCAGGTGGAAGCTAGTCATATCGCGGTGTGGTATAAGGTGATATTAGTTTAAAATAAGACTCAAGATATTGCTGTAAAATCAAAAATCCAATGATGTGTGAAAAAACCTTTGTCCAGCTAATTTACCGGTACACGAGTCTTTGTTTTGGTTACTTTCTTTGTAGTTGCCATAGCAAAGAGTCGCGTGGCCAACTCCACATGCCAAGAAACTAAACAATCTGAAAACAATCTTGCAACTTCTCATTTTATAAGTAGTCAGTGATGTCTAGTGAAGATTGAAACCAAAAGTTGGTGTTAATTGACCAGGGGAATTTGTTTTCGTGTTTTATTAACAGCTTAACAAGGTTACTGCTGTGTCGCAAGTGGTATTGCCTTAACTACATCGTGAATCGTTTAGATATTGTGTACCTGAAGAATTTGTCATGAAACAAAACACGCTTGCATCTTCAGAATATCATGATTGAGCTCTTAAAATAACAAACAATTTATCGATTTTTCCTCGCTCGAAGCTCAGAGAATACCATGAAACGTAGTTACTGGTCAATGAGCTGTCATAGAGATTAAAGAAACCAAACAATTGAATCTGTCGCAATTGATATTTGTAGTATCATGGATATTAATTTCAGCGTTCCTGTTCCGGAAAAAGGATTTGGCACAGAGTTTGATATTTTAACGCACTAGCTTGAGAGAAGTAAGCTAAAACGGAAATTGAACAATATTAAATGGTGTTCAAATACCAATGAAAGGATATCTTGTGCATTAGTGCGGTCGCTGGAAGAATAGCAGAGACGAAATAATGTTTGATCCCTGGGGGTGGTACATGTATTCTGTAAATCTTAGGGTGGGGGTATTTATTACAGATTCAGTAAATAAATCGATGGGTGAGTTTGTCGATTTAAAATGCTTCGTTGCTCACACCCTTGGCAACTATGTATTAACGTTTAATATCCGCGCACTTACTTAAAGCTCGGACTTGAATCACAGCGACTGTCGGCAAAACAGTGTTGCTTTTTGATATAAAGCTTTCATTTTGTGGAATTGGCCACCTCTGTCGGTTTAAGAATGGTCAAAACCTTGCCAAACTAATTTGCTCGGAAAGAATTTAGCGCCGACTCAAAGCTGACGCCGTTATGCTGTGTAGCCAAGCATCAAGAAAGGCAAAATTAACGGAATTATCTAATAAAACACGAGCAAAACAAACCACTTGAAAACAACGGAGCTTGCCAGATGATTTCGCAGATGTTTGTATCGCAGTAACGCCGATACAAGATCAAGATAACCGTGGAAAACACCTGGAACTTTTCTCGTACTTTCTCGTAAACATTAAAAATGTCAGCGATTTTCATGAGCAGTTTGAATAAGATGCTTACATTAACAGGATGAGCCAGGCAAAGAAATGCTTCACTGTTCAGAAACCAACGGAGACCTAACTTCGGTTCGAAATAGCTTTAACATGAGCATTGCAGATTAAAATACAAAGGTTTGTTTTAGGGCAATGGTCCATGAATTTGTTTCATCCCTAAGCTTTCTCTTATAACATGGCGCAAAACGAAGATTTACTGGACAATTTTGATGGCTTGGAGTCTTATTGCTTAATGCTTGATCTAGCGATAACCTTGGCTTTGAATACGGCACGTTCAAATTCCATTCATTTGTCAGCCGAGAGATGTTTTCGGAAGGTTCAAATTCAGAGCACGTGTTCATCAAATGCTCTGAACGCGTTTCCTTTTCAGAAGAAGAAACAACAGGAGCGGACTGTGAAGGATTCTTAGAAAATATAGTTAAGTTTTTCGGGAATACCAAAAAAACTAAACTACTTAGAAGTAACCTGCGGATTCTTTTAGGCCAAAAGATTTTTCGTGAATGTTCGCTTGTCGGGTACATCAACGAAACTTGATTTTATCGTCGGAAAAACACAGAAACAGACCTGCTAAGCCAATCTGTTAGTGTTGATATTTTTAGAAGATTTTGTTAGTCAAGGCACAAATCACGCGAAGTTATGGCCTTGGTCACCGTGTGAATGCAGTCGAATAAATTGTGGTTTGCTGCAAGCACGTCAACCACGCATGCTCATTTGACATAGGAAGCCTGATCCATGAATTAAGGAAACCTGGTCCTGGTAGGGCGCAGCTGTCCCTGTATAGCAAAATCAGTTTATCAAAGAAATCATAAAACGATCGCGATAAAAGACGTTTTCGACTAGCGCACGCGAAAATGGTACAGCTGCGTAAACACAATCACCAGCTCAGGTTACAGCCCGGTAGATCGGCTAACTCGGTCTGCATGCGCCCAAGTGAAAATTAAAAGTGCTACAGAACTTCGTCTCCGAAATCCATCGCCAGATGTCTCAAGTGAACACACTAAATGGCAAAACTCAGCTAGCCTTCATGAAGGAGATTTGATATCAGATTCCCATAATAGGTACAAAAGATTCCAATTTTATTGCTAGGCTGAAGCTCATTTACTCTTAATGCCACCAAATAATATAAATAATATAAATTCTTTTACACAGTGATGAGAGACGACAGGCCTGTACGAGAGATAAGTGCTTTTTAAAATTAAGGTTTTGCTTGTCGACAGCCGATTCCTGTTAATTTGCTGCGTACTTTTGGTCCTGAAATGCCATAACATGTAGCAGCTGTGGCAACTTTAAACGGAACGCTGTGAAGACATTAACGGGTGTAAAACAATTTTTAATACTGACTTAAAGGAACGATAAAATTTCCCCGCCCCTAATACAAACATAGTATTTTAGCACCACATACAAGTGTCTGCTCAACTTTAGAAATACTTGCCTTTCGTGTCCGCAAGTTAAGACAATCATTTGAATTGACTTGTTATTTTTGCCGATTATTTCTCCGTAGCAACCACTTGCTTGTTTAGGACACGTCAGAATAAAACTCCAACTCCTTTGTTATACCTAACCAACTACATGTAGTAAACATAATTACTGTAAATCAGCTATTTTCGTACTGATAAAACATCCCTGCACGTCATTTCAATTTCACAGTAATTTTCGTAGGCTGAAGCTCATTTTCTCCTGATGACACCAATATAGACTCTTTTACCCAGTGATGAGAGAAGACAGGCATGTCCCAGACATAAGTGATTATTAAAATTAAAGTTATATTTTGTCGACAACTAATTCCTGTTACTTTGAAAACACGCACTGAAATGCCATAACAAGTAACAGCTGTAACAACTTAAAACGGAACGAACTGAAACTAGTGCCACTTGCAAAACGATTTTCAATACCGAACTGAAAGAACGATGAAATTTTCCCGCATCTAATGCAAACACGATATTTCGGCACCATGTTTACTTAACTTTCGAAATACTTGCCTTTCGTGTCCACAAGATGTTAAGTTAATACAAACATTTAACTTGTTATTTTTGCTGATGAATTCTCCATAGCAACCACTTGCTTGTTTTAGGACACGTAAGAATGAAACTCAACTCACTCGTTAACTCCCTAACCAGCTAAAAAGGAAACATAATTACTGTGAATTAACTATTTTATGGAATATTGCCGCACGACGTTTCAGTTTCACAGTAATTTTAGTAGTATGTATGTCCAAAATTATCTTGATTTCGTGTCGCACAAAAACATTAACTCGGAAATTGCGGTGTCACAGTCGGTATATTGTCTAACGAGGAAATAAAACAATGACGCCCTGTATAGTAAATTGTTTTAATATTGTGTTCTTGATAAGTGTAGTCATGAAACGAAATCTTTTATATCTAACAAATATCATACTGTTTGTGCCCTTGAATTTACAAACAAATCAAAGCTTTTCAATCCATTAACTTTCGTTTTTAATACTCCAACATAAATTGCACGTCTCAAAGACTTAAGGCTCGGTTGCGTCCCAAGGTCAACTGTTTCAAAAACAACAACAAGGCTTATCTGGTGATATTTTTTTCTCCATGCATTTACCGCAATGATATTACATTAAAGCAGGCATTCGCTAGATGACTGAAAAAACAAAGGGATATGCTGAACAAAGCAGTGTTCACTGTAAAGTCTAATAGCAATTCAGCCTGAATTCATTGACATAATATTTAAATTTCCGTAGTATTTCTATAGATCCTTGTTTTAGTTGCATATAACGGTTTAGTTGCATATAGTTATTCCACAAAGTTTGCGTTGCAAACTGAATAAAGAATCAAATTAAGTCATCTGTAATTTTTAAGGAAACTTTTTTTTCCGTAAGCTAGAATTCATGTCTTTCCCATCTACATAAAGTACATCTAAATTTTATTTTTTTTGAAAAGGTCTCTGAATAGATGTTATTGAGCGTCGTTTGAAAACAAGGCCTTTTCACTTATCAAAAGATACTCTAACTATGTTTTGTCGCGTTAGTTACTATTAAAATTTCCCCTGAGAAATTCTAAATGGTGTAAGTTATTAAATTCACCGCCCACTTTTAAAGAAACAGACGCGATCGGCGAGATCTTGCCGAAATTGCAGAGATCTCGCCGAGATTGCTGAGATCTCGCCGAGATTGCAGAGATCTCGCCATGATGTTTGTGGGTTTCTCAAATCTCGGCGAGATTGCGTCGAGATTTTCTACATCTCGCCGAGATTGGCGAGATCTCACCGTGACGTTCGAGTCTTTCTAAATCTCGGTACGCCGGCTCGCCGAGATCTTGCCGAGATTTTGAAAGACACAAATATCTTACCGAGATTTCCTACATCTCGTCGAAATCTCGCTGAGATTTAGAAAGAAGAAGAGTCTCGCCGAGATCTCGCCAAAACTGCCAACATCTCGCCGAGAGTGGGGAGATTGTCTCGAGAATAGTTATACTTCCCAAGATCATTCCCAGAGGGAATGAGTAATTTTCTGCGTTGAAATAACCTGCTTTCTGGTTGACCGTTAACCGTCTATTTTTCAGTTCGATTTCAATGGGGGAAGCCTAAAAATGAAGTAAAGACGAGTGATCTTCTTTTTTAAGGCGACGACGAGACGCGTGCTAATCGCTTTTTAAGATAAGAGTTCTGTTGATCGTCGTGAAATTTTGGTTTGTCTTTTAGCCGTTGTGAGCAGGCTTACCTTTGAGTTACTCAGTGACCATTTCAATTTACTTGGGGATGATAACTCAATTGTCTCAAAAAAATCACTCTTCAAATTTGGCTTTGTAGAGGTAGGATTTTCTTTTTGTTTTCGTCACTTCTTGTTTGGCTTTCGATACGAAGAACTTTTTTTGTGAATTTCTGCCGTTATTTTTTTTTAAAGAGAAGGTCACTCAAAAAAACGTATATTTTTTGTCAACGCTAATTAAGACCCTGCACTAAGTTTAAACACTCATCGAAGTTTCAGCCTCTAAAGTGCAGGTTTTTCTTATGAAATTTGTCTCCAAAGAAGCCCAAAATTCGAACGTCATTGCCACCATTTTGAAAAGTACTCAGCAGCCAGGCCGCGTTTTCGTGACGTCATTCCGTCCGAGAGATTATGTCCAAATGGCTTCCGACAAGCCTTTTAACTACCACTCTGGGTTATGGCTGCTCTTGAGCTATATTATTTTGAGCCAAACATGCTCCAAACTCCGAAATGATGGTATTGAAGACAGTGAAGTGGATAATCGCTTGGAAAAATAGAATTTGCTGACCTTGTGAAGGATGCCAAGTCAGTTGCAGGTTTTTCTTCTTCCCGCCAATTTCGAGTCGGATAGAATGACGTCACATTAACACGGCCTGGCTGCCAAGATGGTTTCAAAATGGCGGCCTTGGAAGTCGCTTCTCTCGAGACGAATTTCTTCACTGAGGATGGCGGGCACTTCAGAGGCTGAAGCTTGGGTGAGTGGCTAAATTTAGTGCAAGGTATTAATTATCGTTGACAAAATATATACGTTTTTTAATATTATTTCATATACGTTTTTTCATTATACCATAAACATTGAGCAGCAGCAGAGAAAGATCTAT